>NC_045435.1:159837200-159876494 GCF_002776525.5 Piliocolobus tephrosceles | reverse complement strand
GAGGAGTATCTTTGTGGCGTTCTCTGTATTTCCTGAATTTGAATGTTGGCCTGCCCTGCTAGGTTGGGGAAGTTCTCCTGGATGATATCCTGTAGAGTGTTTTCCAATTTGGTTCCATTTTCCCCCTCACTTTCAGGCACCGCAATCAGACGTAGATTTGGTCTTTTTACATAATCCCATACTTCTTGCAGGCTTTGTTCATTTCTTTTTCTTCTTTTTTCTTTTGGTTTCTCTTCTCGCTTCATTTCATTCATTTGATCCTCCATCACTGATACTCTTTCTTCCAGTTGATCGAGTCGGTTACTGAAGCTTGTGCATTTGTCACGTATTTCTCATGTCATGGTTTTCATCTCTGTCATTTCGTTTATGACCTTCTCTGCATTAATTAGTCTAGCTGTCAATTCTTCCACTCTTTTTTCAAGATTTTTAGTTTCTTTGTGCTGGGTACGTAATTCCTCCTTTAGCTCTGAGAGGTTTGATGGACTGAAGCCTTCTTCTCTCATCTCATCAAAATCTTTCTCTGACCAGCTTTGATCCATTGCTGGCGATGGGCTGTGCTCCTTTGCAGGAGGAGATGCACTCTTATTTTTTGAATTTCCAGCTTTTCTGCCCTGCTTTTTCCCCATCTTTGTGGTTTTATCTGTCTCTGGTCTTTGATGATGGTGATGTACTGATGGGGTTTTGATATAGGTGTCCTTCCTGTTTGATAGTTTTCCTTCTGACAGTCAGGACCCTCAGCTATAGGTCTGTTGGAGATTGCTTGAGGTCCACTCCAGACCCTGTTTGCCTGGGTATCAGCAGCAGAGGTTGCAGAAGACAGAATATTGCTGAACAGCGAGTGCACCTGTCTGATTCTTGCTTTGGAAGCTTCCTCTCAGGGGTATACTCCACCCTGTGAGGTGTGGGGTGTCAGACTGCCCCTAGTGGGGGATGTCTCCCAGTTAGGCTACTCAGGGGTCAGGGACCCACTTGAGCAGGCAGCCTGCCCCTTCTCAGATCTCAACCTCCGTGTTGGGAGATCCACTGCTCTCTTCAAAGCTGTCAGACAGAGTCGTTCGCGTCTGGACAGGCCTCTGCTGCTTTAGCTGAGCCCTGTCCCCAGAGGTGGAGTCTACAGAGACAGGCAGGTTTCCTTGAGCTGCTGTGAGCTCCACCCAGTTCGAGCTTCCCAGCAGCTTTATTTACCTACTTAAGCCTCAGCCATGGTGGGCGCCCCTCCCCCAGCCTCGCTGCTGCCTTGCCATTAGATTGCCGCAGACTGCTGTGTTAGCAAGGAGGGAGGCTCCGTGGGCGTGGGACCCTCCCGGCCAGGTGTGGGATATAATCTCCGGTGTGCCAGTGTTACAGCGCAGTATTGGGGTGGGAGTTACCCGATTTTCCAGGTGTTGTGTGTCTCAGTTCCCCTGGCTAGGAAAAGGGACTCCCTTCCCCCTCGGGCTTCCCAGGTGAGGCGATGCCTCGCCCTGCTTCAGCTCTCGCTGATCGGGCTGCAGCAGCTGACCAGCACCGATTGTCCAGCACTCCCGAGTGAGATGACCCCAGTACCTCATTTGAAAATGCAGAAATCACCGGTCTTCTGTGTCGCTCGCACTGGGAGATGGAGACTGAAGCTTTTCCTATTCGGCCATCTTGCTCCGCCCCCCCACCTATCTCTTTTTCTATCTTTCTGTCATCTATTCATCTGTCACCTGTCTAATCAGTATGAAGTCATCATAGAATTACGAAGGCAGTAAAACAGTGAATATTTGTGGAGTAAATATCCCAAAATGAAGGGAAGTCCAAGGAGGTACTGGACTTTTGCCACTGCTTTTTCTCTTGTGATATCTGCTAATTTGAAAATGGTAGCTCAAAAGTTGAAAACATAAGTAGAGATAAGTGGCTGAGAAGCTGAGAAGCTGAGCAGAGTTTTAGCAGTTTCATGGGGTCACAAGAGACAAAAGTTATAGTTCACCAAAGATGAGAGATTGTAGTAATCGCTCTGGATTTTCTGTTGGAACTCAAAGGGTTACTTCTTAAGAGTAAGAATGAATTGAAAATATATGAGTCTTTATAGGAATTGAACACAAAGGAAAAATGCCACAAATTTTTGAAAAATTTTTTAAATAAGCTGTAAATGATTTACCCTCTCAAACTATAAATCAAACATGAGGTTAGGTTAAAAATATTTTTAGGCATTCAAGGTCTCAAAACATGTACCTACCTGCCCTTTTTCTCAGAAAATTAATGGAAGATGTACTCCACCAAAATGAGGAACACAAGATTAGGAAACAGAAGATTCATACAGGATTGAGAGAGAATAGAATCCACTGGGTAATGGTAAAGAGAGCGCCTGAAAGGACAATTGAGCAGTAAGGACCATCAGTTCAGATTGGAAGAGGTTGGAAGTCTCTAGGGAATGTTTACTCAAGAAGGTGAAATTAGTATCTTAGTGTCTGAATGTATCAAGAGTAGATTCAGACAACTGGTTAAGAGTAGAGATTAGTGATAAGTACATAGACAACTAAGCAAATAGAAAACCAAAACAACAATACCATTCAGATAAAAAGGTTTTGCAGGAAAAATGTTATCTTGGTTTACTACAAAATAAAATACTTGTTTCTTCTATCAAAAGAATTTATGTAATTATAACAAGGCAAACACTGAATAATGATTTAACTAATTTTTTTCTTTTTTCTTTTTTTGAGATGGAGTCTTGCTCTGTCACCCAGGCTGAAGTGTAGTGGCACCATCTTGGCTCACTGCAACCTCTGTCTCCCAGGTTCAAGCAATTCTCCTGCCTCAGCCTCCCAAGTAGCTGAGATTACAGGCACCCACCATCACGCCCAGCTAATTTTTGTATTTTTAGTAGAGGTATGGTTTCACCATGTAGGCCAGGCTGGTCTCAAACTCCTGACTTCATGTGATCAGCCTGCCTCAGCCTCCCAGAGTGCTGGGATTACAGGGGTGAGCCACCATATCTGGCATTATTTAACTAGAGTAAAATCGAACTGTATATGGAGGTTTGGGTGTGGAGAGCAGGAAAGTGTGTGTATATAAAGAAAAAACTCAATTTTCACAGAAGAAAATCATAGGTACTGTCTAAAATTGAAAAATCAAAAGTAGAAGTATAACATTCAGAGAAATGAAGCCTAAAAGCAAAATAAACAACTAAAACACCTGATGGGACAAAAACAAAGAAAAAAGAATTAAAAGAAATGAACAGTATCCAAGAAATACGGGATTATGTAAAACAGTCGTATCTAAGAATCATTGGTGTTCCTGAAGGAGAAGAGAAAACAAAAACTTTGGAAAGTTTGAGGGAATAATTGAAGAAAACTTCCCTGCTCTTGCTAAAGATTTAGATATCCAAATCCAAGAAGCTCAAAGAACTCATGGGAGACTCATTACAAAAAGGATATCACCAAGGCATATAGTCATTAGGCTTTCTAAAGTCAATGTGAAGGAAAGAATTCTAAGAGCAGTGAGACAAAAGCAACAAGTAACCTATAAAGGAAAATCTATGAGACTATCAGCAGACTACTCAGCAGAAACTTTATAAGGCAGAAGGGGTTGGGATCTATCTTTAGCCTCCTTGAACAGAATAACTGTCAACCAAGAATTTTGTATCCAGCAAAACTAAGTTTCATAAATGAAGGAGAAATAATTTACTTTTTAGGCAAGCAAATGCTAAGGGAATTTGTCACTACCAGATCAATTCTACTGCAAATGCTACAAGGAGTTCTAAACCTTAAAGTAAAGACTCAATATACATCAGAATAGAACCTCTTGAAAGCATAAAACTCATAGGGTTTACAAAACAATAACAAAATGATTAAATCAAAGTATCTAGGTAGTAATCAACATGATGATTGAAACAATATATCACATCTCAATATTAATGTTGAATGTAGATAGTCTAAATGTTCCACTTAAAAGATACAAATTGGAAGAATGGATTTAAAAAAAATCACAAACTGAATATCTGCTGTCTTCAAAAGCTTCACCTAACACATAAGGATTCTTATAATCTCAAGGTAAAGGGGTGGAAAAAGATATTCCACACAAATAGAAACCAAAAGCATGCAGGAGTAGCTATTCTTATATCAGAGAAAACAGACTTTAAAGCAACAACACTAAAAAAAATAAAATAAAAAGACAAATAAGGTCATGTAAAAATGACAAAAGAATCAATCCAACAAGAAGATATTACAATCCTAAATATATATGGAGCTAACTCTGGAGCCCCAGATTCATAAAAACAAATATTACTAGACCTAATAAAAGAAACAGACAACAACACAGTTATAGTGAGGAACTTCCACACTACACTGACAGCACTAGACAGATCATCAAGGCAGAAAGTCAACAAAGAAACAATAGACTTAAACTACACTCTAGAACAAATGGACCTAATAGATATTCACAAAACATTCTACTCAAGAACTACAGAATATACATTCTTCTCATCAGCACATGGGACATTCTCCAAGATACAACATATGGTAGGCCACAAAACAAGCCTCATTAAATTTTTAAAAATCAAGTATCTTATCAGAAATCAACTCCAAAATAAATCCTCAACACTACACAAATACATGGAAATTAACCCATCTGCTCCTGAATGACTTGGTGGCTAACAATGAAATCAAGATGGAAATTTTAAAATTATTTAAAATAAATGTTAATGACACAAGTTATCAAAACCTCTGGGATACAACAAAAGCAGTGCTAGAAAGTTTATAGCACAAAATGCCTGCATTAAAAAGGTTGAAAAATCACAAATTGACATCTTAATGTCACACCTCAAGAAACTATAGAAACAAGAACAAACCAAACCCAAAGCTAGCAGAAGAAAAGAAATAACAAAGATCAAAGCAGAACTAAATGAAATTGAAACAAAAAATACAAATGATAAGTGAAACAAAAAGTTAGGTTTTTTAAAAGATAAAATTGTTAGACTATTAGCTAGATTAACAAAGAAAAGATTCAAATCATCTCAATTAGAAATGAAAATGGAGACATTACAACTGACATCACAGAAATGCAAAAGATCATTCAACACTACAATGAACACTTCTATGCACATGAACTAGAAAATCTAGAAGAAGTGAATAAATTCTTGGAAACCTACAACCCTGCTAGATTGAATCAGGAAGAAATAGAAACCCTGAACAGACCAATAACAAGCAATGAGATCGAACGAATGTAAAAAATTGCCAACCAAAAAAAGTCCTGTGGCAGATGGACTCACTGCCGAATTCTACCATTCAAAGAGGAATTGGGGCCGGGCGCCATGCCTCACGCCTGTAATCCCAACACTTCGGGAGGCCAAGGTGGGCAGATCATCTCAGGTCAGGAGTTCGAGACCAACCTGCCCAGCATGGTGAAACCCTGTCTCTCCTAAAAATACAAAAATTAGCCAGGCATAGTGGCAGGTGCCTGTAATCCCAACTACTTGAGAGGCTGAGGCAGGAGAATCACTTGAACCTGGGAGGCAGAGGTTGCAGTAAGCCAATCCTGCACCATTGCATTCCAGCCTGGGCAACAAGAGTGAAACTCCCTCAAAAGAAAAAAAAAAAAAAAGAAGAAGAAGAAGAAGAAGAGCTGGTACCAATCCTACTGAAACTATTGCAAAAGACTGAATAAGAAGGAATGCTCCTTAACTAATTCTATGAAGCTAGTGTCACCCTAATACCAAAACCAGGAAAGGACATAACAAAAAAAGAAAACTGCAGACCAATATCCCTGATAAATACAGATATGAAAGTCTTCAACAGAATACTAGCACAGCAAATTCAACAGCACATCAAAAAGACAATATGCCATGATCAAGTGGGTCTCATCCCAGGGATGCAGGGATGGTTTAACATATACAAGTCAATAAATGTGATATATCACATAAACAGAATTAAAAACAAAAACCATATGATCATCCTAATAGAGGCAGAAAAAGCAGTCAATAAATCCACAATCCCTTTATGATAAAAACCCTCAATAAACTAGGCATAGAAAGAAAATACTTCAAAATAATAAAAATTATGTAGGACAAATCTAAAACCAACAACAGACTGGATGGAAAAAAGTTGAAAGCATTCCCCATGAGACCTGGAACAATGCAAGGATGCACACTTTCACCACTTCTGTTCAACAGATTACTTGAGGTCCTAGCCAGAGCAATCAAGTAAGAGAAAGAAATAAAGGGCATCCATATTGGAAAAGAGAAAGTCAAACTGTTCTTGTTTGCCAATAATATGACTGCATACCTAGGAAACCCTAAAGACTCCTCCAAAAGATTCCTAAATTTGATAAATAAATTTAGTAAAGTCTCAGTTATAAAATCAATGTACACAAATCCATAGCCCTGCTATCCACCAACAATGCCCAAGATGAAAATCAAATCAAGAACTCAACCCCTTTTTCAATAGCTGCAACAACAACAACAAAAATACCTAGGAACATAGGTATTATAGGAACTTAGCCAAAGTGCTGAAAGATCTCTACAAGGAGAACTACAAAACACTGCTGAAAGAGATTATAAATGTCACAAATGGAAATATATCCCATGTTCATAGAACAGAAGAATCAATATCTTAAAAACAGCTATACTGCCTAAAGCAATCTGTAGATTCAATGCAATTCCAATCAAAATACCAATATCATTTTTCACAGAATTAGAAAAAAACTGGAATTCTTATGGAACCAAAAAAGATCCCAAAAAACTAAAGTAATCCTAGGCAAAAAGAACAAAGCTTAATGCACCACATTATTCAATTTCAAATTATATTACAAGGATATAGAAACCGAACAGCATAGTAATGGTATAAAAATAGATACATAGACCAATGGAACAGAATAGAGAACCCAGAAATAAAGCCAAATACTTGCAATGAACTGATCTTTGACAAAGCATACAAAAGCCTAAACTGGCAAAAGGACACCATATTCAATAAATGGTGCTGAAATAATTGGCAAGCCACATGTAGAAGAATGAAATTGGTTCCCTATCTTACACCATATACAAAAATCAACTCAAGATGGGTTAGAGACTTAAATATAAGACCTGAAACCATAAAAGTTCTAGAAGAGAACCTAGGATAAACTCTTCTGGACATTGGCCTAGACAAATAATTAATGACTAAGATCTCAAAAGCAAATGCAACAAAAATAAAAATAGATAAATGGAGCCTAATTAAATTAACAAGCTTCTGTACAGCAAAAAACAACAACAACAACAACAACAACAACAACAAAACAAAATCATCAGATCATCAGAGTAAACAGACAACCCACAGGATGGGGTAAAATATTCTCAAACTATGCATCTGAGAGAGGACTAATATCCAGAATCCACAAGGAACTCAAACAAATCGCAAAAAAAAACTGAATAATCCCATCAAAAAGTGAGCAAATGACATGAACAGACATTTCTCAAAAGAACATATGCAAATGACCAAAAATCATATAAAAAATACTCAATTGACATCACTAATCATGAGGGAAATGCAAATTAAAACCATAGTGAGATACCACCTTATCCCAGCCAGATGGCCAGTATTAAAAAGTCAAAAAACACTCGATGTTGGTCTGGATGTGGTGAAAAAGGAATGCTTACACACTGCTGGTGGAAATGTAAATTGGTACAACCTCTATGGAAAACAGTATGGAGATTTCTCAAAGAACTATAAGTAGACCTACCATTTGATCCAGCAATCCCACTACTGGGTATCTATCCAAAGGAAAATAAGTCATTGTATTAAAATAAAAAACACCTGTGAGCATGTTTATCTCAGCACAATTCACAATTGCAAAGATATAGTACAAACCTAAGTGACCATCAAGTGGATAAAGGAAACATGGTATGTATACATCGTGGAATACTACTCTATCATAAAAAAGAATGAAATAAGTTCTTTTGCAGCAACTTGGATGGAGGTGGAGGCCATTATTCTAAGTGAAGAAACTAAAAATTGGAAAACCAAATACTGTATGTTCTCACTTATAAGTGGGAGCTAAGCTGTGGGTATGAAATGGCATACCAAGTGATATAATGGACTTCTGGAGAGTGTCCAACAAGAGGAGAGTGTCCAGATAGAGAGAGTGCGAAGAAAAGGTGAGGGATTAAAAAGCTACATATTGGGTACCATGCACACTACTCAGGAGACAGGTGCCCTACAATCTCAGACTTTACCACTACATAATTCATCCATGTAACAAAAAACCTCTTGTACCCTCAAAACTATTGAAATAAATAAAATATATATATGATAATCAGACAAGAAAAAAGCAAAAGAGAGAGAACCAGAAAGAAAGAAATAGTTCATTACACACAGAAGAAATGATTGTGTATGTAGAAAATCCAAGAGCATCTATAAATATTAGAACCAGTAAAGCGTTCAGCAAAGTTGATGATTTCAAGAACAGTAACACTGTTACACAATGTCTATTTTTACCAGCATCAAAAACTACAGAGTTCCCAGGGATAAATCTAATCAATGTGCACAAGACCATGGAAAAGGCTGTATATCTTTAATGAAGCAAGTAAAAGACAACCCTAGTTAATCAAAGCCTTTACCATGTACATGGATGGGAAGACTTAGTATTGTAAAGAAGGTACTCCCAAATGAGTGTATAATCAAGATCTAACTAGAATTCTTCATAAGCTGATTCTAAAATAC
Organism: Piliocolobus tephrosceles; assembly: GCF_002776525.5. Lineage (NCBI taxonomy): Eukaryota > Metazoa > Chordata > Mammalia > Primates > Cercopithecidae > Piliocolobus > Piliocolobus tephrosceles. The sequence goes on along the minus strand of NC_045435.1, from coordinate 159,867,840 downwards.
ATATTTTTACTTAACAAACAACATACAAACATATGTATGTATTACACTATAGGTAGGGCTATATTTAGTACTTACTATGTGTTCTAAGCAGTTTACAAATATTAGCTCATTTAAACCGTAAAACAGCCCTATGAAGTAAGTTCTATTATTATCCTCATTTTACTAATGAGATAAAGGAAGCTCAGAGAGGTTAAGTAATTTGTCGAAGGTCATGTAGCTAGTCAGCAGTGAAGTTGGGATTCAGACACAGACAGTCTGGCTTCAGAGGTCATACTCTTAACTAGTGCATCATATGGAGCCCATAATAAAATGTTTTCATACATGGAAATTTGGTGTATGGCAAAGGTGACAAAACAAATCAGTGGGAAAAGAATGGGCTACCAAATAAATAGGGCTAGGAAAACTGACTGTTTGAAAAGATAAAATTAGATCTGCATCTCACACCACAAACAAATTTTAGATGGATTAAAGACATAAGGGTAAGAAAATGTAAACTTTCAGAAGAAATATGGAACAATGTCTTCATGACATTAGGAAAAGATATCTTAAACAGGACACAAAAAGCACAAACCATAAAAATGTTAAGCAAAAAAAAAAAAAAAACCCTCTGTGTGATAAAATAAACTATAAATATTTTATAAAACAAGCCACTGGCTAGGAGAAAACATCTGCCATTGATACAGAAATAAGTGATTAGTTTCCAGAGTATGAAAAGATTTATTATAAATAAACACAGAGAACAAAAACAACCCCACAGAAAAAGTAAGCAAATAGTATAAATAGGTGATTGAAAGAGGGAGAGAAAGAGCACAGCAGATTAAAGGGTCTTGAGGGATTGCAATTTTAAGTAGGGTAGTTCAGCCTCACTGAGAGGGTGACAGGTGAGCAAACATGTAAGGAGAGGAGAAAGTATACCATGAAGATATGCAGGAGCCAGGTGCCCAGTGCAAAGTTCTGAGGCAGGAATGTGCTGGAGCATTGGTAGAACAGTAGGAAGTCTGGTGTGGCCTGAGTATAAAGGCATATATATGTATATTTAATATACACATAAGTTATATAAGATACAGATATACAATTAAAGACATAAGATATGTATATACAATTGAACATGTGATATATGTTTAAATTTATATACTTAAATCACATGACTATACCATACTCTACATGTATCTTTCATTTCTCTCTTAACAATAAAACTTAAATATTGTTGTTTATTAGCACATGCAGGTCTAACACATTCTTTTTAATGGCTGCATAGCATTCCTTTGTAGAGACTTACTATACTTGATTTGTCAGTTATGTGGTAAAAGACATTTAAGTTGTTTCCTTTCTATTGTTGCTTTGGGGGAGAGGGATGTTTGGGTTTTTTCCTTTGTTTTGTGTTTTACTGACAATGCAGAAGTAAACATTCTTGTCAACACATATTTACACAATTTGCAAGTACATCTGAAAGTTAAATTCTTAGACTTGGAATTGCTGGGTTAAATTGTCAAATTTCCCTCTAAAGAGCTTGCATTGATTTGCAATCTCACTACTAGCTGTGAAAATATTTATTTTCCAACTATATAATTTAAAAGTATATTTTAGATTTTTGATTTGATAGATAAAACATGGTGTCCTGTCATTTCAATGCGTATTTCATAACTGTAAGTAAGGCTGCACCAAGTGTCACAAATAAATTTCCTCCTGTTGTTTACTGTTACTTTTATGATTTAATATTTTATGTTTAAAACTGTGATCCAAGTAATTCATTTTGATGTAATAAATGAGGTAGTGATCAAGGTTTATTTTGTTCCAAATGGCTAGCCAGTTGCCACAACACCATTTACTGATTAATATATCATTATTCCACTGAATGGTAATGCCACATTTCATAAATTAAAATCCCATATGAACTTGGATCTATTTCTGATCTCTCTTTTCCAATAATCTGTTTACTCTTGTGCTAGTACCAGATTGTTTTAATTACTGTAAGTTTACCATATGTTTATTATTAGGTATAGTGCCCCCTCATATTATTTTTTTACAGATTTGTTCTGCTTATCCTCAAATATTTATGTTTTCATCTGAAATTTTGAATACTTTTATCTAAAAGAAAAATCATTTTCTTTCTTATTGAGTTTTTATTGAAATTATGGAATAATTCAGAAAGAATTAACATTGTTATCCTATCTAGTCCTAAGCAAGAATATAGATCTTTCAGTCAACTTTCTTGCATCTCTCAACAAAGCTGAAAATTTTTCTTCATAGAAAGATGAAACATTGCTCAAAATTTTTCTTCAGTATTTTAAATTTCTTGATGCTATTTAAATAACATATTTTCCATCTGTGTTTAGAGCTTGCTTGTCTCCTGAAAAGCTATTTTTTCTGTTTAACATTGCAACTAGGCACTTCACTGAATTCTCTCTTTTCTATAAAGTATTTTTCAGTTGATTCTCCTGGGTTTTCTAGGTTAAAAGGTATATCACATGCTAAAAATAATTATTTTGTCTCCTCATTTCTAAATACTATACCACTTACTCCTTCTCTTGCTAAATTGCATTTGCCTGAATTTCCAGAACAATGCTATATAGAAATGTTGATGGGGGCATTTCTACTCTAATTGAAATATGCTTCTAGTGAAATCATAACACTCTATGTAAAATGAACCATACTTCTGCATATATAAAATTACAATAAATTTTCTATTAATTTTGGTGCAATAAGACATTTAAAATTAGGAATGTATGTTACGTTTTGTTAAAAAAAATCCTTTGATCTTAAATTTTGTCTTTTTCTCTACTAATGTAGATAATTCTATTAAAATGTTTCATAGTAGCAAATTATTCTCGTATTGTGATATAGTCTACATTTATTGTGCTATTGACGGTATTTGTAAGTAGGCAAGTAATATTTTATTTGTGATTTTTATAATGATATTCTGTGTAGACTGATATGTAGTTTTCTACTTTTGTGCCATCTGGGTCAAGTTCTACTGTCAAAGTTATGCTCATTTTGCAGACAGAATTTAGAAGAGTTATTTCTCTCATTATGGTTTGGGACAGTGTGCATAGTATTGGAATTTTATTTGTCTTGATTATTCTATTGCATTCACCTCTGAAACAATTTCAGTCATATATTTTCTTTGAGGTAGATTTTCTATATCTCTATTTTTATAGAAAAATCATCACTTTGCATAGTGCCAAAGAAAGTATATGTTATATGTCCAGTTAATTCATTATTTGAGGATACTTCCCTGCCCTCGCTTCTAATTTTGTGCTGGCTCTTGTTTACTTGATTGTTACCTACCTTCATCTATTTCGTAGCCCTTTTTAAGAGACTGGCCTTTATATGTAATTTTAATTATGCAAAGAGTACGCTGATATAAGGAAAAGACCCCAAAGTACAGTGGAGTAAACCAGGTAGAAGTTTTCTTCTTCTTCACACAACAGTCCAGCTAGTCCAGGTTGTCACCCTGTTTCTCAAAGTCATCCAAGATCCCAGGTTTCTTCTCCAGAAACCTCATCCACTCCAAGGGTATTTTCTTCATCTGTATAGCCAAAGTGAGATCATCACCAAGTCTGCATTCCAGAATGGAAAAGAGAAAAGAAAGAAAACCCGAGGCCATACGTTTTCTCTAAAGTAAGTGACATGGAATGAGCACCCAGCATTTCTGCTTACACTCATTAGTGAGAGCTTAATCAAGTGGCCCACAGAGCCATAGGAAAGACTGGAAATTGTGATCTCTGCAAAACTGCCATGTACCCTATTGCTATGAAAGAAAGGGAAATTAGATTTATGAGGGACTTACAATTTGCAACATTGTAAGCATATGTACTGATTTTTATTATTTGTTTTATTATTATTTCTGTTTTGTTTTTTTAATTACATCAGTCTGCTTTGTTTAATTTTTGTTCTTACTGTTATTCTTTTTTTTTTTTTTATTTTTATTATACTTTAAGTTCTAGGGTACATGTGCATAACGTGCAGGTTACATATGTATACATGTGCCATGTTGGTGTGCTGCACCCATCAACTCGTCAGCACCCATCAATTCATCATTTATATCAGGTATAACTCCCCAATGCAATCCCTACCTTACTGTTATTCTTTTGCTAACTTTTGGAGTTGATTTCTGCATGTAGCATTAGGATTGTTTAAAATATGCTCCTTCTGGGATTATGATAGAACTGCTTCTCTCCATAACTCAATATGGAAATATGATTTGCCTTGAACAATGAGATATGAGTAGAAGTGATGTGTCTCACCCTTTGTTGGAGAAGGGGTAAGAGCCAGTGCACACTTTTCCATGTCCTTATTCCTCTCCTCTGGCGATCATGCAAGCCTGCATCAACCTGAATAACTATGAATGAATAGAATGAAGAAAAATTTTTGTTATCTTCAGTCCTTCAGATGTTTTGCCATTACCTATTATAGCAAAATAACTTATGCCCTGATGGCTATAAATGCTCTATACATTTATTTTCATTTTGTTCTTATCAATAAATATCAGTGTTAAAGACTACTGTATGGTGAATTGTTGCAAATATTCCAAATATGCTTGAAAAAAATGTATATTCTCTGCTTTTTAGTATAGAGTTGACTTTATTTGTTAGCTATATATTTATGTTATTTAGACAATAATTTTATTAGCTTTTTATTTTATTTACTTTTTATTTGCTTTTGTATGTTTTAACCTTTTTATTTTAAATAATTTTAAATACATGAAAGTTGAAAAAATAACACAAGGAGCTCTTATATACCCTTCAACGAGATTTCCCAATTGACAATATTTCTAAACCCTAGAGAATAAGTTCTAAACATAAAGAAGAAATACTTCTTAATTTTTAGGGTATATTTTCTGAAATCTTTCTCAGAAAGCCACAATATAACCATCAAAATCAATAAATTAATATTAATCCACTATTATCTAATCCACAGATCCTGTTCACATTTGCTAATATTGTAATGTTGCTTGTGTGTCTAGAATCCAATCCAGGATACCTGGTGCAACTAGTTGTCATGTCTCTTTTGTCTGGAATATTTGCTTACACTTTCCTTGACTGAATGAAGTTGATGCTTTTTAAAAGCACAAGCAAGTTCCTTTGAGTTTTCCTGATATATTACTTCATGATATAAGCATTTTTGTCAGACACACCACAGAAGTGTGTACAGAAGGCGATGCGGTATTCCCCCATTCCCAGTGATAATGAGGCAAACTTTTTCTTTGTCAATTAAATGTAATTCAGTCTATTTCAGGTAATTAATCAGATGATTCCAGATTTAAGCTCAGTCAATTGGGAAATTCTTCTGCCTCTTTCTTTTCCATCTCTTTTCCCCAGGAATGGGTCCTGCAGCTGTGTGACGAAGGAAAGGGTAGAAAATACTTCATCTTACTCTTCTGTCATGTTTTCATACTCAATGTACCATGTTGCCAGAGTATTCCTGACTAGTGTTCCTGTGCTCTTTTCTCCTGGTATAGTAAACACCTGTGTTGCTCATTTGTTGATTTAGCCGTTGGGTCAGCTCTTTCCTAAATATCTTGTTCCCCAGGCCCATTTTAATTCCAAATATATCTTATGTTTAAATACTTCAATCATTTGGTTCTTCTAATGTATTAGCCAGGACGTGTTAAGTATACACAGTAACAAACATCCCCCAAAATCCTAGTGGCTTAAAAAAACAAAGGGTTTTGCTCACTTACATGTCATTGTAGATTGGCAGGAACTCAAGCTTATGAAGCAGCCACATTGTAAATATTGCTATTCACTGTGCCAGATGGAAAAGCAGATATAGCAAAGCACACACTGATTCTTAATGCTTCTGTTCATATCTCACTCAGCTAGGCAAACTGCAGGGCCACAACTAATTTCAAGTGGGTAAAGAAATACGAAACATTGATATTCCCAGAGGGAGCATCCCTAATGGCTTTCACACACAGATTTCTCTAACATAGATCCTGTATTCATAGCCTGGGTTAACGTAAAATTCCAGCCTCATATTTGTTTCCATTCTGAAGTTTCTTTATCCCTTCACTACTTGCTTCCAGGTTCTAAAGAGGATAAACATATTTCCACAATTCTGTTCTATTCCAACCCCTACCCAAACCCAAATCACTGGATTGTACCCATATCCACTTTCTAGATCTCATTCTTTTCTCAGGTAAGACCCTTGGTTTATAACTGAATCTGAGTGGTGTTCACATAGTAAGCAGAGAAGCTCTTTAAAGCTCTTTTAAATCTTTTAAATAGTTATTTAGGGTCTTCCAAGTTTTACGGATCCTTGGACAAGTTTAAAGCATGGCCTAGGCAATAATTCTGCTCTTGCTGTGATGGTTTTAGAAAACATGAATTTACTTCAAACTAAAAAGATAACTAAATTAAAATTCTGAATTCAGAATTCTTGAAAATAACTTTATGGGGGGATGTGAATGGGGTGGTAATTTGCATCCCAAGTGTGAAGTCTTGTGTGAAGGAGACCATGTATGGGACCAGTCCATCAAGAAACGATTTGTCATATATGTGGCTGCCTCTGGGATAGATTTGCCAGTTCAGAACATTACAAAGAGATGTTTCAGTTAGATAAAGTCAGTCCCAGATTCAAAATCTATTTTCATCCTGGTTTTATTTTCCATTCACATTTAACTTTGTTACATGTAGGCTCTTATGTTGCAAATACTCAGTAAACTTAAATATGATGTCTGTAAATCCCATTTCATCTTCTGCACAAAACCCCTAATTCAAATGCCAGCTTCCCCTTCAAATCTAGATAAGTCCACTGTGTAGGTTCTGTGTGGTAACTTTATAAAGGAATGAAGCTGTCTACCCATCTCTTAACTTGAGGCCAGCTCAGGAGCACCAATTCATCCTAACTTTGGGTGAACAGTATTTCAGCTGAAACTGAAGGAGTGTCTTGTCAAAGTATTTGCGTATCTAAGCATTCTTAGCTATTAAAGTAGTCAGTCCTTGTCACTAATGGGAACAAAGCAGCATGCTTACCTGGGAAGCTACTAGAGAATGTGGATCCTCATGATGCTGGAAATTCTTATGACAGTGATAAAGATGTCAATATGTCCTTGATATATTTACCTTGTGACCATTTGGGGTGTGGGGCTTGTTTGGAGGTAGAATGCCACTGGGCACTTCCAGGCCTTTGCCAGTCACATGGATGGAAATCACAGAGTGATCAGTCTGACCCATGGTACTGTCAAAACACTTCTTTTTTTTTTTTTTTTTTTTTGAGACGGAGTCTCGCTCTGTAGCCCAGGCTGAAGTGCAGTGGTGCAATCTCGGCTCACTGCAAGCTCCGCCTCCTGGGTTTACGCCATTCTCCTGCCTCAGCCTCCTGAGTAGCTGGGACTACAGGCGCCTGCCACCATGCCTGGCTAATTTTTTGTATTTTTAGTCGAGACGGGGTTTCACCGTGTTAGCCAAGATGGTCTCGATCTCCTGACCTTGTGATCCGCCCGTCTCGGCCACCCAAAGTGCTGGGATTACAGGCTTGAGCCACTGCGCCGGGCCCAGAGCACTTCTTTAAGAACAATGCTAACAATGGAGAGACTATCTCAGGCTCCTGTTATTAACGTAAAGTAAACACAAAGTTTGTATTAAAACCCAGCTTTTAGAATATTGGCTTCTTTACATTGCAACATTTTCTAATAGACAAAGAAAGCTTTAGATGGAAGGAAAAATTGTCAGTTTTAGGATTTCAACAAGAAGTATAACATAGCAGTCGTAAGCATAGGCTCTGAAACCAGATTGGGTTCAAATCACAGTTGTGCTTTAACTTAACTCCCTGTTCCTCAGTTTTCTCATCTGTAAAATGAATATAATAATTCTACCTATCTCGTAACATTCTTGTGAGGATTAAATGGGTTAATACACAGAAAACACTTAAAATACTGCCTTACAGAGTGCTTAATACATGTTAGCCATTATTATTATTATTTTACTATTATTATTGCTATAATTTACCACATATATGACATTCATTCTACGTGGAGCTTGCATTCCAGGGACTAGTTATAAATAAATCAGTAAAATATAGAGTGTGTCAGATCATAATAAGTGCTACGAAGCATAATGAAGCCAAGGAGATGAATCAGGAGGCTAAAGGTGAGGGTATTAAAATCTCAAGGACAGTAGTGACCACCTCACTGGACAGTGAGGTTTAAGCACAGATCTGAAAAATGGGAGGGCATAAGGCATAAATCTGTCAACAGCACTGTGTGCCAGCCAGACTAGAGGAAGAAATCCAAAATGGGAGTGGGCTTAGAGTATTTGAGAAAAACTGTCAAAGCCAGTATTGTTGCTGTGATGTGGATGCAATGATGATGGGACTCAGGGGAAAGTGGCAGATCTTACATGGCCTCCCAACACTCTGGCTTTTGTTCTGAGTAACTAGGAAACCATTGCTTTTTTGCAAGGGATTAGATTTGTATCAATAAAGGTTCAAACAAATTGGGTAAAAAGATCTGTTCATCAGTTATGAAGCTGTGATTTTATATATTTTATCTGTTGTGGTTTTTTGTTTGTTTTATTTTTTAGGCAGAAGGCTAAATCTGAAACCTATTGTTCTCTCTTAGTTAGAAGCAGGTGTTTGGCATTATGGTTTTGCCTTTTCTAATATTTCATGTAAATGAAATCATATTTTTGTAGTCTTTTGTGTCTGACTTCTTTCATTCAGCCTAATGCTTTTGACATTCATCCATATTGTTATATGTATCAGCAGCTTTTCCTTGTTGTTGAGTAGATCTCCACTGTATAGATGCATCACAGTTTATTAATACTGAGTGACTAATAATTTAAAAGTTTTACTGAGGTATAATTGAAATTCAATAAATTACACATAATTGAGATTATAAATTGTTCAGTTCTAACTTAATATATATCTGAGAAATCATCACCACAATCCAGATAATGAGCATTTCCATCACTTGCAAAAATTTTCTCTCATATCTTTCTATAATCCCTCCATCCCACCCCTTTCCATACCTAACCGCAGGCAACCATTTATTAGTTCCTGCATTTCCTAGAATTTCATATGATGTAACCATTGAGTATATACTCCTCATTTTGTCTGGCTTCAAAAATCTAAATGAAAGCATATGCCCATTCAAATACTTGTACATAAATTTTATTGGCTGCTTTGTTTGCAATAGCTAGAGTGGAAATAACCCAAATGTCCATGGATAGTTGAATGGATAAACAAATTGTGGTATATACATACAATGGAACGCCACTCAGTAGTAAAAATGAATGAACTATGGGAACACCTAAACTATGGAAATCTTAAAATAATTTTGCCAAGTGAAAGAAGCCAAGCCAAAAAATAGCACACACTGTAAGATTCTATTTATATAAAACTATAGAAAAGTGAACAATAGTTATAGAAAGTAGATAAATAGTTGCCTGGGGATAGGGAATCAGGAGGAGGGATGGGAAAAAGTGATTACAAAAGGATATGAAGGATCTTTTTGGCAATGTATATGATCACTCTCTTGATTGTGGTGATGGTTTAATGGGTATATAAGTAGGTTAAAATCTAAATGGTGCATTTAAAATATGTCTCATTACAATTAAATAAATATGTTAAATAAATCTGTTCAAACAAAAAACTGATTAGAGAACCATTACTCAATAAAAAATGATGAGAAAGCTACTAAAATATTTCAAAATTATATTCAAAAATTATAAATTACATAATACATACATACGGAAAGCTGATTCATGACTGCTGGGGCTAGGTTGAGGAGGGGGATTAATTGCCAAAGGCATGAGGGAAGTTTGAGATGATGAAAACATTCTACATTATGATTATGGCAGTGGTTACATGATTACACATTTGTCAAAATTCACTGAAACGTACATTTAGAATGGGTGAATTACTTAGTATGTAAATTATACTGTACAAAAAAGACTAATTAAAAATAAATCAAGTCCTCACATGTAAATAATTACCCTGAATTTAAATGGATTAAACATCCCATTTAAAATATATGGACTGGCTGAGTGGATTAAAAAACATGATCCAACTGTATGCCACCTATGGACCCAACTGTATGCTGCCTACAAGAAACTCATCTCACTTGCAAAGAAACATATAGATCGAAAGTAAAGGGTTGGAAAAAAGATGCACCACGCAAATGAAAACCAAAAGCAAGTATAAGTAACTATACTTACACCAGATAAAACAGACTTTAAATCAAAAACAATAAAAAGAGACAAGTCATTATATAATGATCAAGAGATCAATTCAGCCAGAGGATATAACAATTCTAAACATATATGCACCCAACACCAAAGCTCCAGATATGTAAAACAATTATTTAAGCTAAAGGGAGAGAATGATTCCTATACAATAATAGTTGAGGACTTCAGCAACCCACTCTTAGCAATAAACAGATTATCTAGACGGAAAATTAATGAAAAAACATTGGATTTAAACTGTACTTTAGATCAAAAGCCCCTAAGAGGCATTTAGAGAACATTTCATCCAACAGCTCCTGAATACACATTCTTCTCATTAGCACACAGATCATTCTCCAGCATATACTATATGTTATGGCACAAAACATGTGTCAACAAATTTCAAAAACTCAAAATCATGTCAAGTGTCTTCTTAGACCACAAGAGAAAAAAACTAGAATTCAGTATTCCCACAAGGGAATAAAACTAGAGAAACTTTGAAAATTGTACAAATACGTGGAAATTAAACAACATGCTCCTGAATGATCACTGGGCAAAGGTAAAAATTAAAGAAGAAATTTAAAAGTTTCTTAAAACAAATGAAAATCAAAACGCAACATGCCAAAACTTATGGGATACAGCAAAAGCAGTGCTAAGAGGGAAGTTTATAGAAATAAGTGCCTACATCACAAAACAGAAAGATTTAAAATAAACAATCTGGCTGGGTGCGGTGGCTCAAGCCTGTAATCCCAGCACTTTGGGAGGCCAAGACGGGCGGATCACGAGGTCAGGAGATCGAGACCATCCTGGCTAACCCGGTGAAACCCCATCTCTACTAAAAAATACAAAAAACCAGCCGGGCGAGGCGGCGGGCGCCTGTGGTCCCAGCTGCTCGGGAGGCTGAGGCAGGAGAATGGTGTAAACCCGGGAGGCGGAGCTTGCAGTGAGCTGAGATCCAGCCACCGCACTCCAGCCTGGGTGACAGAGCAAGACTCAGTCTCAAAAAAATAAAATCTAACAATATACCCCAAGAAATAAAAAGCAATAATAAACCAAACCCCAAATTAGTTAAAAAATAAAATTACAGACAGAAAGAATAAAGATAAAACAAGACTACATGAAATTGAGACTAAAAAATGCAAAGAATCAATGAAATGAAAAGCAGGTTTTTTGAAGAGATAAACAAAATTGACAAACTACTACCTAGACTAACCAAGAAAAAAAGAGAGAGAAGAGCAAAATAAGCAAAATTAGAAATCAAAACGGAGACGTTACAACTGGTACTGCAAAAATGCAAAAGATCATCAGATACTATTTTAAGCAACTACACACTAACAAACTGGAAAACCTAGAGAAAATGGGTAAATTCCTGGACACATAAAACCTACCAAGGTTGAACCAGGAAGAAATAGAAAACCTGAACTAACCAATAATGAATAATGAGATTGAATCAATAATAATGAGTCTCCCAAGAAAGAAAAACTGGATGAATTCACTGTGGAATTCTACCAAACTTTCTAAGAAGAACTTAAACCAACTTTCCTCAAACTATTTCAAAAATTAAAGAAGAAGGAATTTTCTCCAACTCATTATATGAGGCCAGCATTACTCTGATATCAAAAGCTGAAAAAGATGCACCATAAAAATAAAACTGTAGGCTGATATTCTTCATGGATATAGATACAAAATACTGGCAAACTGAATCCACAGCCTATCAAAGAAAATAATACAAAACAATCAAGTGGGATTTATACCATGGAAACAAGGATGGTTCAACATATGCAAATCAATGGGATACATCACATCAACGGAATGAAGGACAAAAACCATATGATTATCTCAATATTCACAGAAAAAGCATTTGATAAAATTCAACACTGCTTCATGACAAAAACTCTCAACAAACTAGGCATAGAAGGAATATGCTTCAAAATAATAAAGGCCATATATGACAAAGCCACCATTAACATCATACTGAATGAGGAACAACTGAAAGCATTTCCTCTAAGAACTGGAAGAAAACAAGGATGTCCCCTTTCGCCACTCTTATTCAGCATTGCACTGAATGTCTTAACCAGAGCAATCAGGCAAGAGAAAGAAATAAAAGACATCCAAATTGCCAAAAAGGAAATTAAATTGTTCCTATTTGCAGATGACATAATCTTATATCTAGAAAAACCTAAAGATTCCACCAAAAAACTCTTAGATCTGATATATAAATTCAGTAAAGGTATAGGATACAAAATCAACATACAAAAATTAGGAGTGTTTCTTTATACACCAATCATGGACTAGCCGAGAAAGAAATCAAGAAGGCAATCTCATTTGCAACAGCTACCAAAAAATAAAATAAAATAACAAAATAAAATACCAAAGATTAAATTTAGCCAAGGAGATGAAATATCTCTATAAGGAAAACTATAAAACACTGACCCAAAAATTGAAAAAGCACAAACATATGGAAAGATATCCATGTTCATGGATTAGAATAATTAATATTGTTAAAATGATCATAGTACTCAAAACAATCTACACATCTAATACAATTTCTATCAAAATACCAACCAACATCATTTTTTACAAAAATTTGTTAAATACTAAAATTTGTATGGAACCCCAAAAGAGCCTGAATAGCCAAAGCAATCATATGCAAAAAGAACAAAGCTGGAGGCATCACACTACCTGACTTCAAAATATTTTACAAGACTATAATAACCAAAGCAACATAGTATTGGTATAAAAACAGCCACATAGACCACTGGAACTGAACAGAGAACCTGGAAATAAATCCAGATATTTTCGGCCAACTAATTTTCAACAAAGGCATCAATAACATACATTGGGGAAAATACATCCTCTTCAATAAACGGTGCTGAGAAAATTGGATATCCATGTGCAGAAGAATGAAACTGAATCCGTATCTCCCACCATCTACGAAAATATACTCAAGATACATTAGAGGCTTAAATGTAAGACCTGAAACTATAAAACTACTTAGAAGAAAATATAGAGAAAACTCTTCTGGACATTGGTTTAGGCAAAGATTTTATGGCTAAGACCTCAAAAGCACAAGTAACAAAAACAAAAATAGGCAAATGGGACTATATTAAACTAAAAAGCTTCTGCTCAGCTAAAGAAACAGTCAACAGAGTGAGAGATGACCTACTGAGTGGGAGAAAATATTTGCAAATTATTTATCCAACAAGGGACTAGTATCCAGAATGTACAAGGAATTCAACAGTAAAGGAAAATTTTTTAAAATCTCAGTTAAAAGTGGGCAAAAGACATGAATAGACATTTCTCAGAAGAAGACTACAAATGGCCAACGGGTATATGAATAAATGCTCAACATCACTAATCATCAGGGAAATGCAAATCAAAACCAAATGAGATATCACCTTACTCTAGTAAGAATGGCTATTACTTAAAAGATAAAAAGTAATAAAGATGTGAAGAAAAGGAGAATCTTATACACTGTTGGTGAGAATGTAAATTTGTACAGTCCCTATGGAAAACAGTATAGAGGTTTCTCAAAAATCTAAAAATAGGCATGGCACATAATCTGGCAATCTTACTAGTGGGAATTTATCCAAAGGAAAATAAATCAGTATATCAAAGGGATACCTGTACTCTCATGTTTATTGCAGCACTTCTCACAATAGCCAATGTATGGAACCAACCTAAGTATGCATCAATGGATGAATGGATAAGAAAATGTGGTATGTAGGTACACAATGGGATACTATTTGGCCATAAAAAGAATAAAAATATGTCATTTGCAGCAACATGGATGGAACTGGAGGTCATGATGTTAACTGAAATAAGCCAAGTCCAGAAATGTGAATCTCACATGTTTCTAAGTCGTATGTGGCAGCTAAAAAATTTGATCTTGTGAAGGTAGAGGGTACTGTCAGAGGATAGAAAGGGTATGGAGGTGGATGGGTGGATGAAGAGAAGTTGGTTAATGGGCACAAACATACAGTTAGGTAGAAAAAATAGCAGAGTAGGGTGACTATAGTTAAAAACAATGTATTACGTATTTCAAAATATATGCTTCTTCTAGTGAGAAGAGAGAATTTGAAATGTTCCCAATACATAGAAATGGTAAATGCTCAAGGTGTGGGTGCCCCCAAATACCCTGACTTGATCATTACACATTCTATGTATGTGACAAGATAACACATACCCCATAAACATATGCAGATAGTATGTACCAATTTTTAAAGATTTTTAGAAAGAAATCAAATCACTCAAAAATAGTGCTAGGTACTAATGTAGGTGCTGATATAGTGATAAACAGAGCAGTAAACATACTTTAAAGAGTATAAATTCAGTGGAGGAGACAGATGCTAAACATGTAAGCAAATAAAGATCTGGTCATTTCGACAGGAGCTAAACTAAAACTGGCCTCTGTGTGTGTGTGTGTGTGTGTGTGTGTGTCTGTGTGTATGCAGACTATCCACTTCGGCCTCAGAGTTCAGTGAAGGCTTTTCTAAAGAAGATATATTGAAGTCGACACCTGAGTGACATGAAGAGACACCATGTTAAAGACATGGGACAGAGCCTTCTGGAGAGAGGAAGTTGCTAGTACAAAAGAACAGAGAGAAGGCCACTGGAGTTAGGGCAAGTGAGTGAGGGGAAGGGGTTGGCAGCATGCTGATCATGCAGAGCTTCAAGGCCCATGAATGCAAAGATGGTGTATTAGTCCGTTTTCACACTGCTATAAAGAAATACCCGAGACTGAGTAATTTATAAAGGAAAGAGGTTTAATTAACTCACAGTTTCACATGGCTGGGAAGCCTGAGGAAACTCACAATCATGGCAGAAGGGGAAGGGGAAGCAAGGATCTTCTTCACACGGTAGCAAGAGACAGAAGAGAAAGCCAAGGGGGAAGAACCCCTTATAAAACCATTAGATCTCATGAGAACTCATTCATTATCATGAGAACAGGATGGGGGAAACTGCCCCAATGATCTGATAACCTCCTCCCACCAGGTCCCTCCCTTGACAAGTGGGGATTATTATTCAAGATGAGATTTGGGTGGGGACACAGAGTCAAACCATATCAGATGGCCTGATGGCACTAGTCCAGATGGCCCAATGGTCCTTTTTTCTTCCAAGATTCTATGGCATTAATTTTGTCACTCCTGTAAAATATTTGAGATTAAGTGGATATACTTTTGTATTTTTCTTTTTTTTAAAACTTTTAAGTTCAGTGGTACAAGTGCAAGTTTGTTACATAGGTAAACTTGTGTCATGGGGGTTGGTTGTACAGATTATTTCATCATCCAGGTATTTAGCCTAGTACCTATTAGTTATTTTTAATGATCCTCTCCCTCCTTCCACCCTCCACCCTCTGAAAGGCCCCAGTGTGTGTTGTTTCCCTCTACATGTCCCACTTATAAGTGATAACATGCAGTCTTTGGTTTTCTGTTCCTGTATTAGTTTGCTAAGGATCATGGCCTCCAGCTCCATCCATGTCCCTGCAAAGAATATGATCTTATTCTTTTTTATGGCTGTATAGTATTCCATGGTGTATATGTACCGCACTTTCTTTATCCAGCTTACCTTGGTGGACATTTAGGTTGATTTCATGTTTTTGTGATAGTGAACAGTGCTGCAATGAACATAAGCATGCACGTGTCTTTATGACAGAATGATTTATATTCCCTTTGGTATATACCCAGTAATGAGATTTCTGGGTTGAATGGTATTTCTGTCTTTAGATCGTTGAGGAATCACCACACCATCTTGCACAATGGTTGAACTAATTTACACTCCCATCAACAGTGTATAAACATCCCTTTTTCTCTACAATCTCACCAGCATCTTTTATTTTTTGACTTTTTAATAATAGACATTCTGACTTGTGTTAGATGGTATCTCACTGTGGTTTTGATTTTCATTTCTCTAATGATCAGTGATGGATGTTGAGCTTTTACAAAGCTGGAGGCATCATGCTACCTCATTTCAAACTACATTGCAGGGCTATAGTAACCAAAACAGCATGGTACTGGTACAAAAACAGACACATAGACCAATGGAAAAGAATAGAGAACCCAGAAATAATACTGCACACCTATAACTATCTAATCTTCAACAAACCTGACAAAAACAAACAATGGGGAAAGTGTTTCCTATTCAATAAATGGTGCGGGGATCACTGGATGGCCCTAAGCAGAAGATTGAAACTGGACCTCTTCCTTATACCATATACAATAGTTAATTCAAGATGGATTAAAGACTTAAATGTAAAACCCCAACCTACAAAAACCCTGGAAGACAACCTAGGCAATACCATTCGGGACATAGACACAGACATGGATTTCATGATGAAAACACCAAAAGCAATTGCAACAAAAGCAAAAATTGACAAATGGGATCTGATTAAACTAAAGAGCTTCTGCACAGCAAACTATCAACAGAGTAAACAAACAACCTACAGAATGGGAGAAAAATGTTGCCGACTATGCAGCTGACAAAGGTGTAACATACACCATCTATAAGGAACATGAACAAATTTACAAGAAAAAAAAAACAAAAAAATCCCGTAAAAAGTGGGCAAAGGACATGAACAGACAGTTTTTTGTTTTTTTGGTTTTATTTTCCAGATGGAGTCTTGCTCTGTAGCCCAGGCTGGAGTGCAGTGGTGCAATCTCGGCTCACTGCAAGCTCTGCCTCCTGGATTCACGCCATTCTCCTGCCTCAGCCTCCTGAGTAGCTGGGACTACAGGCGCCTGCCATCACTCCCGGCTAATTTTTTGTATTTTTAATAGAGATGGGGTTACACTGTGTTAGCCAGGATGGTCTCAATCTCCTGACCTCATGATCCACCTGCCTCAGCTTCCCAAAGTGCTGGGATTACAGGTGTGAGCCACCATGCCCGGCCTGACAGTTTTTAAAAGAAGATGTACATGCAACCAACAATCATGTGAAAAAAAGTTTTTATATTTTTCTATGTCACAGGTGAATTCATATTGGATGCTTGGCTTAGTATTTGTTAATTTATTTGCTCGTATTCTCCTTGAAAGCTATTTCATGCTCTTAAATAAAATTCATTATTTCTCCCCCAGTAGATTAAGAGATTTTTTTTGGCTTTAAAGATTTTATGTTCCTTGCACCACTGCTACTCTTGAATTTTGAAAGTTTTGCTTTTAACTCTCTGACAGATAGAATAATGTCTTTAAAGGAAAGCTGAGACTTCTTGGGGACAATCTCTTTGGATAACCAGATCTCTAGAAAATATACCACCCATCTCATTGAAATTCACCAGATTTATATTGGGTGCCCACTGTATGCCAGGCACTGTGCTAAGCCTTGGTGGCATTATGTTGTTGGGCTACAAATACAGGCTCTGGAGTCAGACTATTAGGGTTCAGCTCTCAGCTCCACCAATAATGAACTGTAGAATTTGGTGCAAGTTTACTAACTCACTTTGTCCTATATTTCCTTTTCAGTAAAATGTGGATAATAATAAAACCTGTTTTATAGGTAGTAATGAGAACCAAAAGAGATGGAAAAATGTCTGACACATTTTATGTACAAATTTGTTAATGAAAAAAAGGTTTCCTTGTGTTTCTCTGTGTTATTTTGCTAACATTTAGTACCAATTATTTTTTAATCTGTACCACAAACCCTGCCATTATTAGAAATACCTTACACAAATATCCCTTATGTCTACATTACACACACACACACACACACACGTGTGTGTGTGTGTGTGTATATATTTGCATAAGTACTCAAAAATTAGGCTACTGTTGTTAAGCATTTGAAACATTTGTGTTGAACTCAAGGATCCCAAGTAATGGCAGCAATCCTCCAAAAAGGGAGGGTCTGTCCATAATGGATATGCTCTGGGGCCCAGGGACAGGGAGTGGGTGGGCTTTGCAGAATGTCAGCATGAGCTACAACTGCACAGAAACTATTCTGCATGGGTGGGACATCTCTGAGCAGTATTGACCTGGATCCTTATTAGTTGCCCATCTTTTCATTTGACATTTGATTAAAATCATGGCAAGAAAAAACTGGAGGTTAGGGTTTGTGTCAGTCCTTACTTCTCTATCATTACATTATACTAGCACCCTGGGACTAGGGCAATAGAAAGATAATTTTTACAAGACCAGTAAATAACCTTCAAGCAGATAAAGAATTATTACATAAGGGATGGTGTATCATTAATTATTCTCTATCTCTACAGTGGATGGACATGAAAGTAAGTTTAGTGCTTCACAAGAGAAATAGAAGTTGGTTAATGAAAAAAACTTTCTGACAAGGGAGTTATTAAATGCTGTAATGTGTTATTAAGTCTAGTGGAAAACTATTTTACTAGAAACAATTTTTTTAAAGCATAGCTACTTGCCTATCTGGGGCTGTTAAGTCAGTCCCGCTTGGTGGCAGTGGACAAAGAAATGTTCCCAGCAACCCATGGATGCAGTGAAGTGGACAATGAACTAAACAGGTGTTTCCTGAGCTCTCTGCACCAGAAGTTCTGGATGCTGAGGATGCAGAGCTGAACAGGCACAATTCCCTGACCTCAGTGAGCTCAAGGTGTGGGGCAAGTTTCCAGGGGATCTAGGGGCACAGGGAGTTTGAAGACCACAGGGAACCAGAGATGACTGGCCACATGTTTCTCATATCAGACCTTGGATACCTGATATATGTGCTAAGGCTGAGAGCATAAGCAAAAGTCTGTTCATTCAGCATGCCCAGATGGAGGAAGCAGACTTTCCTGGTTCATGGTGAATAGATGGCTCTGAGGGTTTGGGTTGGTCAGCCCTGGTTTTTGGTCTGAGGACTTAAATCATAGCCATGGTCATGTCAAAGCAACTCTCTTTCTTATTCCCATCTTTCACAGTTATGAGAGTCTAAGATTTAAGATCCCCTACTCCCACCCTCCCTTGTAAGAGTTTAATGAGCCTGGGAGAGGTACATTAGAGAGAATTTGCTATGGATGATCTACTTGGCTCTGAGAATGAACAGCCCTGAAGACACCAGCCTCTCATCTTGTTGGAGCAGTATAAGTCATTGTTAGGACCATAGGCTTGGGAAACAAGCAGAAAAAGGCTGTCATATTCTAAGGGAGTGACTGGGCCTACTTATTTAACTCCTCCAAGCACCAGCTTCTGAATCTGCAAAAAAAAGAAGGCAGTAATGATAGCATTAATTACAGAACCTGGCAAATAACAAGAACTCATAAATTGCAATTATATTTATGTTATTATTGCTGTTACTCTGTTGCTTAACCAAGCAAGCCCATGCCATCCTTCCCTCTGTCTGATTTGGCTGTGGTGTTTGCTGATTCAGTCTTTGTATGGAAGAGGTGTGACAAGTTGCCCTTAATTTGCTATGGGACACAGGATCCATTCTATTTATATCCTCTAAAAAACAGGAGTGGCGGCTCATGCCTGTAATCTCAGCATTTTTGGAGGCCAAGGTAGGTGGATCGCTTGAACCCAGAAGTTTGAGACCTGGGCAACATAACGAAACCTGGTCTCTCAAAAAAAAAAATCAAAAAACAAACAAACAAACAAACAAAAATCAGCCAGGCGTGATGATGCATGCCTTTAGTCCCAACTACTTGAGGTGTGAGGTGGGAGGGTCGTTTGAGCCCAGGAGGTCGAGGCTGCAGTGAGCCGTAATTACCCACTGCACTCCAACCTGTGCAACAAAGTGAGACCTTGTCTCAAAAATAAGCAAAAAAAAAAAAGAAGAAGAAGAAGAAAAGGTTTTGTGGGTGCAATTCTCAGCAGCTCCTGAGATATCTGGCCTCCAGGAAAATGAACCCACAGAGTAGAAGTTCTGGTGAGTGGAGGGAAGGAAAAAAAAAGTGTAGAACTCCAGGGTTGCCAATATTTTATCCACAATTTGATAATGAAAAAAAAGGTTTCCTTGTTGTTGCTTTGTGGTTTGCTTATAACGTTTAGTTACTAATTAGTTTTTTAAAGAATGTGTACTACAAACCCCAAAAGCCCTTATGTCTACATTTAAAAAAACATATGTAGACACATACCCTTTTACCATTTAGCAATTCCTTGCTAAGGATAGATCTAGAAAATGGAACAGTGGTTAAAATCCCAAATGTTATTTTCTAGACTCCCACAGCAGAGTTATTATCTTTTCTTGGTACTCCATAAACATGCAATGCCTACTTGCGACTTTTCCTTTGCCTAGACAGACAGACCAACAGACACTTCTCCAGGAATGGCCCATTTGATTCCAGCACTTCTTTAAAACCACTTTCAATTGCTGAAATGTTTTCCCATCTTGGGATTTGACCAGTCTCCTCTACTACTTCTCCCTCCTGCTTGGCTTCCTCTCATCTTTCTTTCTCTCACACGACTCTTTTAATCCTGCAGCCAAACACAAGACTGGCATTTCTGGTCATTACAAGTCCCTCCTGTCTCACACCAGTTCTTGTTCTCAGCACCCTGATAATTAGTGGTTTGGGTAGAGCATGGAAAATCAGGAATAGTTTATCTTAGGATGTGTGTATGTGTGTGTGTGCACGTGTGTGTGGTGTGTGTGTGTGTGTGTGTAGAGGGGGTGTAAAGAAGGCAGGATGGGGGTGTGATAAATGGAACGCAGGGCCAACCTAGGAAGCAGCCTTAGTTTCATATGCTCAGACACAGATGGGGCAATGCAGGGTGTTTTGTTCTCTGTCCAGTTGCTTCTTCCGGTAACATGTGGAACAAATGTCTCTTTTGGACTATGATGAGGTAGCGTGAATAGGTCTGTAGCATCACTGCATTTGGACTCTCAACTGGTTTTATTTCGTATTGAACCTTTAATGGAAACGCATACACAGCAAGTCAAGGCCTGTCCCTTTTCCCTTTTTTCTTTTTCTTTTTTTTTTTTTTTTTTTATTTCTTCCAGGAGTGCTGATGATAAGGAAAGCGATGTCTAAATCTTCTTAATGGTGTTTATGCAAGCAGTTTTGCTTAGCTGCAAACTGCACAGCCCCCTCCCCTCCCATCGCCTGCTAATATTGCTGCTTCATTCCTTTTCCTGTTGGCTATTACTATGGACTACAGCAAATCTAAAACTAAATAATCCCCTTAGTGTCAAGTTTTCAGGGCTGAGCAAATAAATCTAACGAAATGCATTATCTAGGCGTAGGAGGCTGTTGTAAGGGGGAAAAGATGAAAGCTATTTTATTTTAAGGCAGAGAATAAACTGTCGATTGTTTGGGGTGCTCAATTGTAATTGTAAGTATTGTTATTTTATTTTACTTAACTATTGAACATGCCCTTTTTTTATTGTAATTAAAAACCCTGCAAAGCTTCTAAAGGCCAGAATTAAAGGGGGTGGGGAGTGGGAGGGTAGAGAATGAGGATGTAATGAGGAAGCTATGCAAATTCCCTCTAGTCCAGATAGTTCTTATGTTCTACTGAGGCCAGGGGTGCTGGGGAATGAACAATGGCATCTTCTTTTTTTTTTTTTTTTTTTTTATCTTTTGTATCCTCTCACACCTAGGATGGTGACAGGAGTAAAACGAAAGGCACTGTCAGAACAGAGAAATGGAGAGTTTTATTTATTTAGGAGAAGAAATGTCAGTCTCTGTATCATCTCCTAGGTGGAGCAGCTTTCCATATGAGAGAAAGGAGTGCCCACACCCTGTCTACCCACGTCCAGGCCAGCTTAAAAGTCTAGCAGGACTTATGGATAAGTACCTGGATGAGCTGGGCTGAGCCCTTGCTCAGCTCAGGCAGTGTGCTCCTGGCTCTGTATTCTGTTGGCTGTTACTTGATTGGCTTTTTCTTAAATACCCTCAGAGAGGCCCAGTTTAGTGAAGATTGGTCCTTGAGCCTCATGACTCTATAACTAGTGAATTGTACCCAAGATGTGTGGAAATGGTCACCAAATGACCTGTGTCCATTTATTTATTTATCCATTTCTCACTCACTCACCCAATTAATTATTAATTCATTGCTTAAAAACACCCAGCATTAACATACTTCCAGATATTGCTCTGGGCATGTGAGTTATATAGCAAAGAATAAAACCAAGTCCTGCCTTCATGGGGCTTATGCTCTAGAGAGCAGAGACAACAATCAAACAAACAAAATAGAGAAATAGGAAGTTTGTCAAGTGTTATAAAGAAAAGCGAAGCAGAGCAAGGATTATAGGAAGAGACAGGGAAGTCAGGAAAGACCTCACTGTCTCATTTATTCATTCAACAACATTGGTTGAGCACTTACTATAACAAAGCACTCTTCCAAGCTCTGGGAATACCATGGTGAACAAAACAGATACATTTCATACCCCTATAAAGTTTATATTCTACTGGAGGAAAATGCAAGTAAACAAGACAAGTAAAACATGTGCTAGAAAAACATTAAAGCCTGTAGAGAAAGGGAATGAAGCATGGAGAAAGTTGAAATTTTAGCCAGGTGACATGTAAGCTGAAGCAAGTGAGGAAATGAACTGCATGAACACTTGGGGAGTAGAATGTTCCAGACTGAGAAAACAGCCAGTACAAGGGCCCTGAGGCATAGCCCAAGCTTGGCATGTTGGAAGAACAGCAAAGAGGCCAGTGTGGCTGCAGCAGACTGAGTGAGGGTGAGGAAGTGGCACTGATATGATGTCTCTTACATCACAAAAGGATATATCATTGTATCCTTTAAATCCTCAGCACTTCTCACATTTAGATGAAAAATGAAATGAATGAATGACATACAGCCTTTTTGTCCTGCTTCAAATTTAAATCTATTATTTTTATAAGAAAAATATCTCTCTGCAACCCACCTAAAAATCCCTTGATACAGTGGAGCTTTAATTGCAACCTCCTTCACTTTTTTTTGTAGAAAGGCCCTTCCTCAAGAAAGAAACTTTTGAACAGGCGCGATGGCTAACGCCTGTAATCCCAACACTTTGGGAGGCTGAGGTGGGTGGATCACCTGAGATCAGGAGTTTGAGACCAGCCTGGCCAACATGGTGAAATCCTGTCTTTACCAAAAAATACAAAAATTACCCGGGTATGGTGGTGCACGCCTGTAATCCCAGCTATTTGGGAGGCTGAGGCAGGAGAATTGCTTGAACCTGGGAGGCAGAGGTTACCATAGAGAGCTGAGATTGTGCCATTGCACTCCAGCCTGGGTGACAGAGTGAGTCTCCAGGAAAGAAAAGAAAAAAAAAGAAAGGAAAGGAAAGAGAAGGGAGAAGGAGAGGAGAAGAGGAGAAGAGGAAGAGAGAGAGGTAAGGAGGGAAGGAGGGAGGGACGGAGGGAGGGAGGGAAGGAAGGAAGGAAGGAAGGAAGGAAGGAAGGAAGGAAGGAAGGAAGGAAGGAAGGAAGACAGGCAGGCAATTTGTTACACAATAAGTAAACTAAGTCGTACTGGCTTACCCAGCGATGAGGAATAATATCACATAGGCAATTCAGAAATGGTATTTCATTAGGAAAATTGAGTGCACAATTTGTATTATGTTTGGGTTGGGCTTGGAAGTTCTTTCGGTGAGATGTCAGAAGAAAGTAAGTGTTGGGTTAGTTGTCTTTTAAGATTAGGGTTGATGCAAGCAAAGTGAAGTTCTGAGCAAAGAAGGAAGAGTTGTGTTGTAAGACATTCTGTAGGTGTAACTGCATAATTGATGGGACTGGTTGTTCCGGTTGTCATATCTTTTACAAGATAAGTGACTCCTGTTTAGGTTTTCCTCTCATCTTGTTTACTGTCCCTTTAGACAGGACCACTGAGAGCCTTGTAGAGAAGTTTCAGAAGTTCTCTCCAAGCCTTGGGTGCAGTGTTCTAAGATGAATACAACCTAGGTGGAAATTTAGAGATCAGCATTTTTCATATTATAGCCATACCACTCCAAGGCTTCTGGGAGATTTAAGCAGATGACAATTTTCCATCAGAAAGCTTACATTTTGCAGAAGCTGCCTCAGAGAAAAAAAGAGGAGGTATAGAGTAAGACTTCTTGGATTACTTTTTATTCTGAAATAATTTTAGACTTACAGAGAAGCTGCAAAAACTGTTAAGAGAGTTTATATACTTCATCCAGCTTCCCCTAATGTTAACAATTTATATAACCAAAACACAATGATTAAAACTAGGAAATTAACCTGGTACAACACTATTAACTAAACTACAGGTCTTATTTGAAGGAAATTTCTCTTTAGGCAGATTTTAGCTTATCTCTAATCAGTGTTAAACTATGGCAAGAGCAAAATTTAGCAACACAGTAAGGTTCCATGGCATCTATTGCTGCATAAAAAACTTCCAGAAATGTAGTTGCTTAAAACAAGTATTTTATTATTGCAGCCATGATTCTGCAGGTAAGAAATTTGGACAAGTTAAAATGGGAAATGCTCATCTTTGCTCCATGATTTCTGGAGTCTCAGCTAAGAGGACTCAAAGGGCAGGGGGTTGCAACTAGGGACTAGCCATGGAAGAATCTCCCTATTTCCACACCATCTTTCCACGTGACTAGCTTAAGCTTTCTCACATTGTAGTGGCATTGGGGCAGTTGAGCATCTTTCATGGGCTCAGGGCTCCATGAGAAAGGAAGCCAAAACTGACAGTCATTTTAAAAGCTAGGCCTGGGACTAGCAGTGCATCACTTTCACCCTGTTCTATGGGTGGAAGCAGACACAGGCAAGCCCAGATTTGAGAGGTGTGCACCAAAGGTCTCTTTCACTCTTTATTGGAGCAGTGTCAAAGAACTTGTTGCCAATTTCATTTTGCTGTAGGCAAAAATTGTATCAGCTAATTTCATGTCTTGGAGAGGGACACATTACCTTAGAGCAGATTTCTTTTGTTCTGATAAGAGTCACTTAGGAAGCCCTTCCTCCCTTACTTTGGTGGAAAAATATAAGACTTTTCTTCCTCCACATAGTTTGGCAAAATCTGCCCAGAGCTCTGAAGGAAGTCCAGGCAAATCCATATGAGGAAACCAAGGGTTTTCTGGGAAGTAAGGTTCACAGTTAAGGAATACTGTGGGGATGGATAACAGTGATTCTGGCCAATGTCTATGGACAGAAAATAACATCAAAGTTCCTAGAGAGGAACTTAGTGTGAAGAAGGGGCATCTGGTCTAGTGATCCAGGTTACGTATGAGCCTACAGGTTGAGGGGAAAGGGCTGCTGTGATGGCTGGGCTGTGACCCAGTCGTCCCAGCTAACAACTTTGCTCTAAAAGTGAAGGTTAGCCATGGATATGTGACATGGAGAGTTCACCACCCTGGCCTGTCTGGTATCTGTACCTGTAAGAGCCTCAGGGCAGAAGAGGACAAGGATCCACCAGTGGGGCCCTTTTACCTGGTAATACGGTGTGGCAGAGATGAAGCAATAGGTGGACTTCTGAGTTCCTCTCTGTCTGGAAATTAGAAGTAAGACTGACTCTTCAGGATTTTGGGATAATCCTGGGGAAGGGACAATGGTCTTAGGAAAGAGATACTGCACGTCCTGCTTATAAGAACCCAACACTATGTACATAAATAACTGCAAAATCTGGAAGCATATGGTCTTTTTTCCGTTCCTGAGAAAATGGAGTAAAGCAGGTCAATCAATTATAGCAAGGGTCAATAAACTTTTTCTTTTAAGGACCAGATAGTAAATATTTTGAGCTTGCTAGTCATACGGTTTCTATCTCAACTACTCAACTGTGCTCTTCTAGCATGAAAGCAGCCAGAGAAAATATGCAAATAAATGAATGTGACTGTGTTCAAAAAATTTTATTTATAGACTCTGAAAGATGAATTTCATAACATTTTCATGTCACAAAATATTTTTCATTTGATTTTTTCCAAACAATTTAAACATCTAAAAACCATCCATAGCTTAAAAAACATACAAAAATAAGGAATTGATCAGCTTTGGCCTGTAAGTCATAGTTTGCCAACCCCTGAGTTCCCCCTAGGAGGTCTCAAAGGGCAGGGGGCTGGAACTAGGGACTGGCCATGTAAGACTCTCTCTATTTTCATACCACCTTTCCACGTGGTTAGCTTAAGCTTCTTAGCAGTGTAGTGGCATTGGGGAAGTTGAGCTTCCTTCATGGTGGCTCCGGGCTCCAGGAGAAAGGAAGCAAACACCGACAGACCTTTTAAAAGTTGGGCCTATGACTGAAAGTGCATCACTTTCACCCTGTTCTATGGGTTGAAGCAGACACAGGCAAGCCCAGATTCAAGAGGCCTGCACAAAGGTCTCCTCTTGATTGGAGCAGTGTCAAAGAACATGTTGCTAATTTTATTTTAATTTAATAAGTTGTTAAACAATGTATTCTTTTTAATTTTAATTTTAATTTTTACTTATTTATTTATTTATTTACTTGAGATGAGGGTCTTGCTCTTCTCACCCAGGCTGGAGGGCAATGGTGCAATCTCAGCTCACTGCAACCTCTGCCTCCCAGGTTCAAGCGATTCTCTTGCCTCAGCCTCCCAAGTAGCTGGGATTACAGGTGCCCACCACCATTCTTGGCTAATTTTTTGTGTGTATTTTTAGTAGAGACAGGTTTCACCATGGTGGCCAGGCTGGTCTCCAACTCCTGACCTCAGGTGATCTGCCTGGCTCAGCCTCCCAAAGTGTTGGGATTACAGGCGTGAGCCACTGCACCCAGCCAACAATGTATTATGCTCTCATTCAAAAAGTCTAAAGGTAGACAAGTCCTACACTGGTTAATTCAGAAGCATAAGGATTCAGGCTCTAAATCACTTAGTGCTGTCATCACTATTGGGGTCATGAGGTCAAGGGCCAAGAAGTTTGCAGTAGCTGCAAGCATCACTGCCTTACCAGAGGCTCTAAAACTTCAGTGTGTATCAGAATCATCTAAGAGACCTGTTAAAACACAGTATTGGGTTTCACCTGCAGAGCTCATGATTGAGTAGGTCTGGTAGGGGCGAGGGTTAACTGAAGATTTACTTTTTTTCAGTTATCACAGCTAAGATTTATTACAGCAAGAGGATATAAAGCAAAAAAGGAAAAGGCACATGGAGCAAAGCCTGGAGAAAACCAGGCATAAGCTTCCAAGAGTTCTTTCCCAGTGGCGTCACACAGGATGCATTTAATTTCTCCAGCAATGAGCTGTGACAGCACATGTAAAATGTTATCTACCAGGAAAGGTCATTAGAGACTCAGTGACCGAGATTTTCACTAAGGGCTAGTCACATAGACATCATCTGCCTAGTATATACCAAAATTTCAGACTCCCAGAAAGAAAGTAGGTGTTCAGCATAAATTGCATTGTTTATACAGTTTAGGCACAGTGGGTCATTTTGATTAAAGGGTGAAAGCCAAGTTTCTAGATACCAAACGATGCTAACTTTTCAAGTAGGACCTTCTAAGGAAATTAGTCTCAGGCCTGCTATGTTAACTTTTGAGAATTTGCATTTTTAGCAAGTACCCAAGTGGTTCTCAAAGTGGCGACCACACTTTGAGAAGGATTGGTTTAACACAAACTGCCAATCAGGAAGCAGGTAAGTGTGGGACAGGGGATTTTTCACTGTGGCCTTTCACTTTTTATAGGGGAGGGAAATCCTTCTTGGAATCCCCTAGTTTTCTCTTTATGTTTCTTTGTCTAGAACACATTCACATGGCCACGTGAAAGCTAATGATTGGCTTAAACAACAAAAATTCATCTCCTGAAGCTGGACAAATGCCAGTCCAACCAAAGTTAGGTTCATGTCACAGCATCCATAGACAGGGCTTCTATTTCCAAAGCTTGGCCAAGTAAGTCCTCTCTCTTCAACCACACAACCTGTGAGGTAAACAAAAGTAGGGATCTTTCAGCTTTCCAGTGTGAGTTGGTGATCTTTTGAGATGTGGCAAAACATTCTTCCCCTAATTCATTGCTCCATGGAGTCAGCCAACTTTGCTCTACTACTTAGGGTAGAAGGTGAGATCACATTTGAACCTTATGAGCTATTTTATCAGCCTTTCCTTAATACCTTGTCTAACAGGACCTGATTTAATGATAGAGCTCTTTAGGCTTTATCATTCTCCAGAAAATTTTCTGTGAACACACAGGTGCATTTAAGTATTTGATCTCTCCAAATATTAAAATCGGGATGAATCCAGTTCAAGAACCTTAGATTCCAAATTAAGAGAGTAATCAAAAATAATTTATCAAGAATTATCTCGTCCTGTTACTTATCTTTCTTCAACAGGTTTCAAGTTCTTCACTAACATTTTTATTAATACTTTTCAAATCCTAACTCAGTTGAATTACAATGGGACAAGCATGACCAGATAATTTCCTCAAGGCCTCAAAGAAGCAAGAGTCATTAGGTTTTAGGATGTCTATCCAAGAAATATTCTATAGTGAATAAACTATGTATATTGTTATTCAAAAAATTTGAAGATCATTTCCCTAGAAAATAGCCATTCCATAAAATAAGAATCAATATAGACTGAACGTCCTAGTAACAGTATAAAATCCTAAAAAGGCTGATTCTACTAAATTATCCTGGCTGCCCTTCCAGTCTCATTCTCTTGGTCTTTTTGAACTTGAAGACAAACACAGTCCTTTATCTCTAGTAAACTGGAGTTGGGAAGATACATTTTTTTAAATGTGAAAGATTATTCCATAACTTTCCTCAAAGACAAAGAGATCACAAAGATAAACCAGAAGAAAGATAATAACTACTCATAGTTTGAAAAATTAGTTCCTGCTGTCCTTTATTATAATAAAACAGGCACAAATTAACCCCAACACTTCTGAAAAAGGGAAAGATTATATGGTTGCAGATTCAGATAAAAGTTTAGAAAACTGGGAAAATGCTTTGATTACTAAAAATGTGTCCCTTTTTAAAAAGGATCTGATTAATTCCTTTAAAACTCTCTAGTTTAGAACGATACACCACAATGACAAATTTAACAGCTGTCTGCAAGAATAAGATTACATCCTAAGTCTACCTTTCTTCCACCTGAACTTCCAAATATACAACTGAAGGGTGGATTGGTGTTTGCTATTCATTCTCACAATTAAATATTTATTCTGCTAAGTCAAACCACAGGGAAGAAACGTGGACTTCAATTCCTAGGAGGGATTCTTTTAGTACACAGAAACTTTCCTCCAAAGATAGAAATTTGCATCTGCTGAGAAAAGCCTGCATCAATACCCGAGATTCCTAAAGCTATTATTTTTTTTTTTTCAGCAAAAGCTGAGATCTTTCTGATGTCATGTCAACACAAAGACCCAAATTTGAAATTAAAATAAACTGGGAGCCTGAGTTCTGGCTGTGACCTAAACAGACTGACAAAGTTAGCACAGCATGCTTACAGGTGCAGTCCCCAAGCTTATTAATTGCATATATTACTAATCAAGCAAAGAACTCTTTCTGGCTGCCCATAGGACAACCTCACAATTTTTCCCAATACAAGGCTCTAGACATACACTTTCCAATTTGGTAGCCACAAGCCACACGTGGTTATTGAACACTTGAAACGTGGCTAATCTAAGTTCAGCTGTGACATATACTGGGTTTTAAAGACTTTGTTAAAAAAAAGAAAGTAAAATATTTCATTAAAATTTAAAATTGTGATTATATGTTGAGATGATCGTAGTTTAGATATATTAAGTTAAATATAGTATACTTTAAAAATTAATTGTACTAGTTTCTTTCTATCTTTTTAAAAATGTAGCATGCACAAAATTTAAAATTACATATGTGGCTCACTTTTATGTCTGGCATTTTTATTAGATGGCACTGCTCTAGATAGCCACTGCCAGACAGAATTGGCATACAGGATGAAACCTATTTGCCATGCCAGGTCTGAGCAACAGTGCCATGTTTTCCCAGCTATGGCGCTAAAGAGAGATTTTCCACCTTATTTTGTAAAGAACACTTTTTTAGAACAGTTGGTTGCAAAGCATTTTAAAATGCAAAACTGAAAGATAATATGTCTATAGCAAATAACTTTGTAAATGTGGGGAACACATCATAGATTTAGAGAATGATAAAAAGGACTATAAAAATCATTTTGCAGACTTCATATTTCATTGATTAAGGAGTTAAGGCCCAGGTAATAAGAAGCTATCCAAAAGTCACACAGAGCTCTTTGAGTACGACCCCACTCCTACTACGTATGCCCCACTGCTACCCCAGCGATGCATCATTGTTTTGATACATTCGCATTCCTAATGTTATTTATAGACTGTGACCAGGTGCTTTTGTAACATAATGCACTTTTCTCAACTTTGAGTCCGTGGTCCCTTCCACAGTCCTTATTTAATATCCTGTAGCTCCTTCATTCTCTGAGTCCTTCCCAGAGACCAGAGAGCAATATAGCTTGTCTTTCCGCCATCTCTTTCCCCTCCTTCCTCCTTGGTAGTAGTGACAGAATGAAGTTCACATAAGTGTTTCCCTATAAGTCTCAGAGCATAAACCACTATTTCCAAAGGTTTATTTTCCAAATACACATTTTCCTGCAAGTTAACCGTTTAAAACAAAAGTGGAAATACACATCTCATTTCTTGACTTTCTTCTCTTCTATCAAGATGATTTCAACCCATGAAAATTAAAGACCAAGGACAGTGTTTTCA
>NC_045435.1:159772200-159834700 GCF_002776525.5 Piliocolobus tephrosceles | reverse complement strand
CTATACCTGTGCATGTGCATGATTTCCCAGTTTTGCTTCTGAGAAAGAATTGTCAACTCGTTCTCCTCTCTCCAATATGCTCCAGAGATGTGGGGCCTTCCCAAAGTCATTTCTCCTTTAAGAACCTACTGGGAGCCACAGCCTGGATGCACCAGCACCCCAATGGTCATGAATAATGAATGATACAGAGAGACATATGACAGGGTCAGAGGTAAGGAGTTTTTATTCCAACCAGCCATATCAGTTGAACCAGCCCTCATTTTTAATACTTGACTCTAATTTATCATAACTTTAATGTTGTAGACAATTTTGCAAATAACCTTAAATTTGCAGGAACAAGAAGGGGTGAAAATACACACAAAACACTAACAGTCATTAACTCTTTTGAAACTTAGAGTATTCTGAGAGTCTAATGAAAGTTATCAACCATCTCATCAGCAAAAAACACATCCTCTTAGTAACATGAAATTTTGTATAGAATTTCGAGGTGTTCTGGACTTCCTAAAGCTATGCCTGAATTCCAGGAAATTATTCCCCACAATTATATCAAGGAGATTTGTGGATTTAACATTTATGATTTGGACAAGTTAGTGTCCCCAAAGTTCCATGATTTTGTCCAGATTTGAGATACAGGTTCTGTAACAGTGAACCCTGTTCTGTATGAAGGTGGCAGCAGCCAGTCACCAAGCCCATGAGCGAGCCCAGCTGCTGCAGCAGCACTAGGAGAGCATTCAGTGACATTGACACTCACCTCAGTGATGAGTGGAAAGCAGGGAGTGGTGTGACCAGACTGTGCAAAGTGTGTGCACACCACCTGATCCAACAAGAAGCTGCTTCTGCCCTTTCAAAGATTGCTGCCCAGTGGGAACGCAGCCCAGGGTTACCACAGCTCTCAAATTTTTCAGGAGCCGTAAATCTGGGTTGTTATGTGAAGCGTATTCTTTTCCCCACAACGTTGTCTGAGCTAACTCTGCGCTAACAAACAAAACATGTATGTGAGGTGGGTCCCGCTTGTGGATGGCTGTGAATAGCTGTTTCTCTGTACCTTCCCCACCTCCCACACCAGTCCTTAGTGAAGAGAGAAGCTCCAGGGGGCACTTCCAGAGAAGGAGGAGATGGACACAACTAAATTTAAAGCAAAGTGGAAATGAAAGTGGAGAAGTTTACACAGAAAGCATGTTTGGAAAGTGATGAGTTCTCAAAGATGAGTGCTACCCAAGTGCCCTCACAGGGATTCAGAGGAGCAAGGCTTCTTTGCCCTCCAATTGACACTGCCTTGGCACAAATAGCAGCCCAGCTTCTAGAAATAAGAAAAGAGGTAGATACTTGAGGCATTTCCTGGAGCTGCAGACTGTTTGAGAATAGTCTAACCATGGCTGTCTCCTTCAGGGTTTCACAGATTCATCAGGTATGTGATGCTCCTTCTGGCTGAGTTCTATGTACAGAGCTGATGCATGAAGACAGCATATCCTCCCTGCCTTGCCTCAGAAACACTTGTCTGCATAGATAATGCTGCTGTCCCTTTAGGTGGGAGGGAGGACCTGGGTCAGCATAACTGTGTCTGAGTTCAGCATACACTACACTCATCCCAACAAACTCAGCATTACCCTCCGCCAACACTGTTTCGGGTCATCTTTCTGATTTGGATTAGTCTGTTTACATAAAAATTGAAAATATTATCCTAATTGAGCCATTCTCTTCTGCTCTCTTTCCTTCTCTTCCTTGAGTTTTCTAGTAGTGGCTTTATCATTAGAACTCTTAACTTCTCTGAACTCTTTCTTCAAGGGTGCAGGGAATTGGAAACATACTTTACTTCATCTGTGTGTATTTTTAAAACTATATATTGTAATGTAAGTAATAGAAGTTAAAGATAATTGCAAACTATTCTTGATTTTACTAGTGTTTTATTAACAAATCTGCCTTAATCCAGGATTAAAATTGAGTGAGATTAGAGGATTTTTCTCATTTGCAGCTTGGAGCAAGAGATTCTATGTAATAAACATGCCTCTTTGCTTGACATGAAGCCATCCTATTATATTTCTGGCAGCACTGGATGAGATCGACCCACATCTGCCCCACAATGCACGTGTACAGTGATAGGCAAGGGGTACCCAGCACAGTTAAAGGTCTAGGCCTCCCTGTTCCCCTCAAGGTGTCAGGATGAAGGCCTCATTCTCTTTGCTTCTGTGCTTTGAGTTGCCTTTCCATAACATAGGACCTTTCTTCTGAATCTAGTATTTCATTTCAACATTATATCACAGAGCATGCTGTTTCAGCAAAACAGGCAATGACTGGAGGAAAAAGCACCTTCTGCTTGGTGCTGCTGGTTTGTTCTACTGATTAGAGCATCACTGAAAAGGGGAAGGTTGCAGGGCCTCCATTCTTATGGGGACCAGTCCACAGTTTCCTTCTGCTCCATGGTCTGTGGCTATACCTGTAGTCCAGACCAGTTGCTGCTGTGAAAATTTCACCATCTGAAGGATGACAGAGACTCAGGGGGCCTCTCCTGTGGGCAATGGGCAGCAGTGTCATATCCATACACAAAGGATGTTATTTATCAATTGAAAATCACCATTAGAGGGAAAATGCCATGCCAATCAGAGGTGACTGAAGACAAAGCAGGGCTAGGTCA
Source organism: Piliocolobus tephrosceles (assembly GCF_002776525.5). NCBI lineage: Eukaryota > Metazoa > Chordata > Mammalia > Primates > Cercopithecidae > Piliocolobus > Piliocolobus tephrosceles. The sequence continues at coordinate 159,832,068 of NC_045435.1, read as the reverse complement.
CCCCACAACCCAATGACTAGGCACCTAGTCACTTTCCTGGCCCCAACCCAATCTAAACCTTCCTGGGAAGATACATCCTTTTCTTGTGTTCATTTCAAGCACACATACAACTTCCCTTGTCACTTTTGATTCTGTGTTTCCTGTTGTAATGTCACTAATTATTGGTGGATGAATGGTGTGTATGCATTACCTGTGCATAGGTGTATGCAATGTTTATGTCTGTGTGTACCTGAATTCATTCTCCTCACTCCTACTTTCACCCCAAAACCTATTCATCCAGACCTAAGTCTTATGTCCAGGAATGAGTATACCATCCAGTAGTTTACCTAAGTAGTCACACTGGCTGTCACTTTCTCTACTCCTTTCTGTCCTCAGTCTTCCGTATACAATTAATCTCAAAATGCTATCAATTTTACCATAAAAATGTCTTTCCACTACCCCCTCCCTTCCATTCTCCCTCCTACTGTTCCAGTTCAGACCACAGCCATCTCTCTCCTAGATACCTCCAATGGCTTCCAGTTGGACTCTCTGCTTCTGAAATGCCTGCCTGCCACCTCTTACCCATTTTCACAACTACAGCCTCATTGATCCACTGAACACAAACCTGATCTTTCTACTCCATTACTCAAAAGTCTCCCATGGCTTCCACTCTCCTGAGAAGAGAGTCTAAGCTCCTCAGCCTAAAACATAAGAACCATCAAGATCTGGCCCTGGCCTCCACACTGGCCTCAGCTCCTGCCTCCCATTACCAAGCATTCCACTCTCAGCCACATCATCTACTCACCATTCTCAGAACATACTGAGATCTCTCAAGCCTCCATATGCTTACCTAGAATGCCTTCTCCCATCTTGTCCACATAGGAGCTTTCTAATCCTCTTTGGAGACCTGTCTCCAAGTGCCGACTTTGCTTCCCACTCAGAAAAAGCCAGCCAGACATACCTCTAGGAGGCAGAGGCATTGGTCATAGCACTTGCTTGCCTGTCTTGCTTGCTCAACTGAAGGAGCAGAACTCATTCAGCTTTGTATTTCCAAGGACCACCAGCACACAGGGAGGTCCCATTCATTGATGCTGCAATTAGGTGTTGAGTATCTACCATGTGCTAGCAGTAGCAAGTAAAAGGAAATTTGGTTGCCATTACAGTGCTAATTCATGAATAAATTCTTGCATCTGTGTGCTGTCTGTGTAGTGAGCAAGAGTTAAACTGTAAAGAAAAGAGAAGTAGCAATCAGCAGGAAAGAAAATAAAGTTTCCATTCCCCAAGCTCCAGATTTTCTACTTGTAATTTAGTGGATGAACTACTTAATAAAGAAGATTTTTTTTTTCATTTTTAACAAGGTGACTCAGCATATAGATTATTAATAATAATGATGATAGTAATAACAACTAACATTTTTGGAGTGCTTGCTATGTTCTAGGCCCCATTCTAAGAACTTTACATGTATCAACCCATTTTTTTTCACACAACAATCTTATAAAAGAGGTATTATGATTATTTATTATTATTATTATCCTCACTTTAGAAAAAAAGAAACTAAGACATTTAAATGTTAAGCAACCTGATCACAGTCCTACAGTTAGTAAATATTGGAGCTGGTGCATGCCCAAGCAATGTAATTCCACAGCCTACATTATGCTGTTTGCTTACTGCAGATGGGTGTCCCTTAACACATTCAATATTGAGAAGATGTGGACTATGATGTATCTAAGTCCATGTAACAAGGAGCCACCTGAATTTTAAAATAATGTGGAAGAAAAGTGATAAGTATATATAAAAATCTAGGGATGGAAAACAAATCAGTGGTTGAGTGGGGGAGAGGGAAGGGCTGATTACAAAGGGCCACACAAAGGCATATAGGTTCCGTAGGGTCGTGGGGTGGGGGAGGCGTTTGTCAAAACTCACAGAACTGTACATGATAGAGTATGAACTTTACTGTATGCTAATTTAAAAAACACTAAAGCAGAAAGTTAAGGGATCCCAGGGTGGAATGCAGACTGAGACAAATGAATCTAACTGTAGTATCAATATATGACATAACTTCACTGAAAAGAGGAGAGTAAAAAGGAGCTGACCTAAGTAGCTTTGGAAAGTGGTGTGTGAGCTGGTATACTAAGGCCAGAGACAAAGGAATTATGTGTAAACACTACTATTCCAGTTGATAAATTTATTTCTCAGCAGCATATAGGTTAGCAATCCTGAAACTTAGTATATGCTGGGTTGAACAAAATAAATACATTGTAGATAATAGGAGCCAATTTACTATCATAGAAAGGAATTACAAATAAGCAAGAGTGGAAGACTACAATAAATCCTGTGGATTAGAGTCAGAGATGGACTCTGGACCATCTCTCCTGTAGGTTAGAATCAGAGATGTGAGTGTGAACTCCTGGCTGTTTTAAGAGTGAGAGAGGTATAGATTTATATATTATACATGGGTTATTTACTAGCTCTGTTCATTGAGTAGAACCAGAAGCACTGATGCCCCACTAGCAGGAGGCACACCACTGCCCAGATTTTGATTTATAAATGTTATTCTCTATCCCTTTTGTTTGGAGATACAGTCTCACTCTGTCATCCAAGCTAGAGTGCAGTGGCATGATCACAGCTCACTGCAGCCTTGTCCTCCTGGGCTCAAGCAATCGTCCCACTTCAGCCTTCTCAGTAGCAGGACTGCAGGTGCCCACCTCCATGCCCAGCTTATTATTATTATTATTATTATTTTAGAGATGGGGCCTCCCTCTATTGTCCAGTCTGATCACGACGAACTCTTGGGCTCTGGTAATCCTCCTGCCTGCCTCGGCCTCTCAAAGTCCTGGGATTATGGGCATAAGCCACCACACCCAGCCTCTAAATACCATTCTTTAGTGAAAGGAACCAGGGCTCTTTGGAGAAATGGCTGATTCTGTGGCTGAGGGAGGGAAACTCCAAGATCAGCCTGGAGCATTTCATTGAGTCAGAAACCAAGAAAGCAATCAAAGGAAGAAAAAAAAAATCAAAGGATGGGGCCAAGTCAAAAGGACCACAGTACCAATTAAAAAGAGCTTCCAAAGGCCAAAGATGGAACAATTTGAGTTAGAAAACTAATTACAATAGTATTGAATTATAACCCCCATAATAAAGTAAATATCCATGAGTCCATATTGATATAAACAAATGATCGAATAAATAAACGAGAGACTAAGGGATATACATTTTCCTTACAGAAGAATTCCAAGTAATACACGTAGAAAGCCCCTCTCCAGGAGGTAGAATTTCCCTCTTGTAAAGTGTGAGACTAGCGTTAATGACCTGTGTCCAAATCATAGATTATGGAAATGGAAAAATTACAGCTTTACATTGGAGAAATCTGGAAGACCACAAACACTACCTTAACCAAGTGATCATTTTTAGCATGTCACATACCCCTGATATGGTGCAATAAGAGGGGTACTTTATCTCTGTGATGCACTTTTCAAAAACTGCAACCCCAGTCTAATAACAAGAAAACATAAGATAGACCCCAATCGAGGGACATTCTGCAGAATATCTGACCAATATTCTTCGAAACTGTTAGAGTCACAGCAAACACCAAAATACTGAGAAACTTGTCACAGATAAGAGAAAACTAAAGAGACATGCCAACTAAGTCCAGGTGATATCCTGGATTGAATCTTGAAACAGACAAAAAGACATGAGTAGAAAAATTGGTGAAATCTGAATAAAGTCTTTAGTCAGTAGTATTGTACCAATGCTAATTTATTAATTTTGACAAATTTCCTGTGGTTATGTAAGATGTTCATTATAAGGGAAACTGGGTGAATGGTATATTGGAACCTCCATGCTGTCTTTGCAACTCTTTACCAATCTAAACTTATCCCAAAATGAGAAGCAAAAACAAAACAAAAACAAAAACAAAACTATCTTTAATTGTTATTGCTGCAGATATATACATATATTGTTTTTATTTTAAAAGCAAGTAAAAATATTACCTACTCAAAAAATAAAATTAAAAAGTAAATAAGTACTGCATTCATGACAATATGCTTTTAAAAGTGGCAGGGTTATAAATGTGCTGTCTTTCTCACACTCCTTTATTTTGATGCATTGTTTTAAATTTCCATAATACTTCATATTTAATCCAAGAAAATGTCAAATTGGGTTTTGGACAAATGTTAAGGAAGTTTATCTATTTCTCTTTTCTGGTCTTGAGGATTGAATGCCAATTTGGGCTAGATTCAGAAATAATAGAAATGAATCCTCTCTAATTGAAAATCATTTGCAATGCCTGAATTAGGCCCCTTCCCCTGGGCTTAACTATGCCTAAGTGCTTCTACTTGGGCACAGGAAAGAATAGAGACAGCAAACAAATGCCCCAGGTAAACTTGCCACACAAAAACTTTCAGAGAAGATGCCTGTTTCCATTGTGAAAGGTTGGTTGGAGAACTAATTTGGATATCTGCTTCCTTCCAGATTTGTTTCATGCCCATTTCAGCTAAAACATACAAATCACTGATGGCAGATAGAGACATGAGCTGCTCTGCCATAATAGGTAATTCTAGGTATACAGTCAGGTGTTTTGTGGCTGTCACTTAAGCAGTCCCTGACAAACACCACTGCCAATGAAGCCTGACACAAATATATGAGGCAACTACTGCCCATCTCTTGTGCCAAAGCATCAAGCAAAACACATGGTCTGCAACAGGGCAGCCTTAAGCAAATTCATGTTTAGGAGTTTTTGAAATAACATTTTGTTTATGAGGCGAGGAGTTTATTTTTCAGTTATGTTTATAGAGAAAAACTATGGCAATCAAACATGGGGGTGGCTCTCAGCCACCATAAACAGAGTCCACGGGCCTCAGTTCAACCCCACAGCCATGTCTTCTCTATTCTTGAATTAGGGAATGAGATCTTGAGTCTGAATGCCATTCTTCCTTGCAAATTCTTGGTTGAGCCATAGGCAGAAAACATGCATCTCTTAGGAAGAGTCTCCCCAAGCCAGGCCTCACCTGTGTGGATGACCCAGTGAAGGCTAAGGAGAACAGCTCTGAGGCACAAAGGTCCAAACCATGGGCACTTTTCTCTACTTCTCTGGTTTCCCAGGGAGGAGAAGAGGACACAAGCCTGATGGTAGCCTTCTGAGTGGTCTCCCTGCTCATATCATCACCCCCTACAATTTCTTCTCAGAACAGCCAAATGATCTTTTTAAAAGTGTAAATTAAGTCATGCTGCTCCTTTGTTAAAAAACCCACCAATTACATTCACAGTCCTTATCATAGCCTCCAAGGCTCCCGTGAGCTGGCTCCTCCCTGCCCTCAGCAACAGCCACCCCCGGCTCCCTCACTACACTTCAGCCTGCTGGCCTTCTAACATGTGAAGCCCATTCCCACCTCAGGACCTTTGCACGTGCTGTTCTTTCTTCCCAAAATGTTCTAGATCTTTTTGTATCTCTTTTTCTTCACTTTAATTATTAGCTGAAATGCCATGTCTCAGAGAGGTCTTTCCTGAATACCTTATCTAAAAACGTTTCCTCTACCCATTGCCTCCACCCCTCTTTACTCTTCCTTTAATTTTCCACAGCACTTAATTCAGCATAAAATTGTACTCTATGTTTATTCCCAGGTTTGTTAGCTACCTGCCCTACTAGTATGAAGATTTTTCACACATTGCCTGCCATAATTAATAAATAGTGCCATGGCCATCATCCAGGCTATTCACAAACACTCCGGCTCACGTCCTTCCAGATACATTTGGTCATCTCATTTGCTTTTGTCAATGAGATGTACGTAGCAGTGACACACATCATTTCTAAATGGAACCCTTAAGAGATAGTGCGTGATTCATTATGTTCCCTTCCCCTGGCTGCATGTTCCCGTGCCTGCATCTCAGGGAAGTACACATCGAGGTGAAAGTTGAGCAAATGACCTCTGACACCTCATATTGAAAATTTGTCACAGAAAAATAATTTTTTTCTATTTTATACCCCTAAGCTCTGGAGAGGAGGTATTGTTTGTTACTTTGGTATAATCTAACCTGCCCTAACATAGTGACTAAGCGAGTAAATGAATGAATGAACACATTCAATAGGCAGATCATCTTGGCATATCTCTCAGACAAAAGCAACCAGAGGCCAACTCAGATTTGCTTATAGCTGATAGCATAAGACCAGGGCCAAACCCAAAATGGAGGCTGTCAAGTAAAGTAAAGCCTTGCTGACTGTGTTAAAGCTCCAGCCTTGCTCCAAAGCCAGGGGTCACACAGAGGATGCTTCTTCTCAGTAAGCTATTCGCTTCTAAGGAAATAACAGAGTGAAAAGAGGAAGTTAGGAAACAGAGTTTAAGCTGGTCATGCCAGGACTGAAACAGAGGTTCCTAGATATGCTTGCCCAGTCTTGTCCACTTCATCCCTAGCTTTCTTATATTGCAGACATTGCCTGTTAGTTAAAACATGCTTTGGGGTTTATTAGTTATGCTGTTTGATAATTTGCATACAATTCAATAGAATCTTCTGGAGTCAATGCCAAAATTCAGAGGAACTCCCTAGTGGGGATTTCCAGCATGTGGTAGAGAAAATTTGAAGGTATTTCTCACATTTCATGTGGCTGCCATCTACTTGCATACTGCCCTCAGCTCACCGCCATTAGGGCACTGGGGTTCTCCAGATAGGCTGAAACTCTATCTGTTCACACAGATATGGGGTGAGAAGAATCCTACTCCTCACCCTATAGCATCAGCTCTCTCCACAGGGATGGAGTTGGCCGGGGGCTGACTCTCCATCTCTAAGACAGGACTCCTGCTTTTTTTCTTGCTTTCCTCTCCTACCACCCTTTTCTTGCAGAACCTTCTGCCAAAATCTGGGGGCAAATTTTCTCCTCAAAGGGCCTCTCTGGCTGGGTGAGATGGCTCAAGCCTGTAATCCCAGCACTTTGGGAGGCTGAGGTGAGTGGATCATTTGAGGCCAGGAGTTCAAGACCAGCCTGACCAACATGGTGAAACCCCATCTACTAAAATACAAAACTTAGCCAGGCGTGGTGGCGGGTGCCTGTAATCCCAGCTACTGGGGAGGCTGAGGCAGAAGAATTGCTTGAACCCAGGAGGCAGAGGTTGCATGAGCCAAGATTGCACCACTGCACTCCAACCTGGGCAACAGAGTAAGACTCCATCTCAAAAAAAAAAAAAAGAGGGCCTCTCCACCAGCTCACCAAGACCTCATCAAAGACATCTGTATCAGTTCAGAAAATGTTGGCTCCTTTAACAGTCCAAGGAAAAAGAATAATGGCTCACACATGTTAGAAGTTTCTTTCTTGGGCCTGTTGTCATGGTTCATGCCTGTAATCCCAGCACTTTAGGGGGCTGAGATGGGAGGACTGCTTGAAGCCAGAAGTTCGAGACTAGCCTTGTCAACATAGCAAGACCCCATCTCAATTATCATTATTTTAAAAAGAAGTTTCTTTCTTATTCAAGATAAATCCAAAATGGCTGTTTCTGATTGGCAAATGGCTTTTCTCTCAAAGCAATGATTTAAGGATCCAGGCTTCTTCTATCTTGGCTCTGCTATTCTCACACGTGGCTTTTGAGGTCACCATATTTGCCTGCATTAGGTTAATAGAAGGAGAAAGAGCACTGAAAATCATGCACAGGAGGATAAAGTAACCCAGCCTGGATATGGTACACATCATTCTCACTCTCATTATAATTCTAGAACTCAGTCATATGGCCATATCTGACTGTTTTATCTAGTTGTGTGTCCTAGAAAATGAGAAAACAGTTATATTGAACAACTAGCTGGTCTCAGCCAAAACATATAGCCATAGAACACAAGGGGAACTCAGTAAAAAAATAGCTATTATTCTCTGAGTACAATTGTGGGCATAGGGGCTGGCATGATCTATTTTCTCCCTGAAAAGAAAATGGTTTCATACAACAAATAAATCATGAAGTTGAGTATGTTTGATGTCAAAGTCACTAGGCTATATGTCATGTCAATAAGACAATTTAGAAAAAATTCCCTACTCTCAAGGAACTGAGTTGAGAAGCAATTAGATGCTCACTGAATCAGAGTTTACTACTTATTTCTAACTTGAAAAAAAATCATTTTCACTTTTTCACCAGTGTTAAGACTCTTTGCATAGTTTGAATATTAGTTCTTACCCAAACCCCCAGTAGTAGTTGTTGGTGCTTCTCACCAAGTATTTCTTGCTCTCTCCACTTTCAGACACGTGATAGAATTACATTTTCTTGATCCCTTTAGGTTAGTTGTGGCCTTGTGACTTCCTTGGATAATAAAATGTAGATGGCAGTAACATGTCACACTTTTAGAAGGAAAATTAAAGAACCTGGCACATTTGTCAGAACCTCTTGATGTGGTTTGGCTGTGTCCCTACGCAAATTTCATCTTGAATTCTAGTTCCCATAATCTCCACATGTTATGGGAGGAGCCCACTAAGAGGTAATTGAATCATGGGCACAGTTACCTCCATGCTGCTGTTCTCATGATAGTGAGTGAGCTCTCAGGAGATTTGATGATGCTACAAGGGGCTTTTCTCTCCTTTACTCAGCACTTCTCCTTCCTGCCATCATGAGAAGACAGATGTGTTTGCTTCCCCTTCCGCCACTATTGTAAGTTTCCTGAGGCCTCCCCAGGCATGCAGAACGGTGAGTCAATTAAACCTCTTTCCTTTATAAATTACTCTGTCTCAAGTATGCCTTTATTAGCAGCATGAGAATGGATTAACACAATAAATTGGTACTAGTAGTAGGGTGCTATTGTAAAGATACCCCAAAATGTGGAAGTGACTTTGGAACTGGGTAACAAGCAAAGGTTGAAACATTTTGGAGGGCTCAGAAGAACACAGGAAAATGTGGGAAAGTTTGGAACTTCCTAGAGACTTGGAGGGCTCAGAAGACAGGAAGATGTGGGAAAGTTTGGAACTTTCTAGAGACTTGTTGAATGGCTTTGACCAAAATGCTGATGATATGGACAATGAAGTCCAGACTGAGGTGGCCTCAGATATAGATGGGGAACTTGTTGGAAACTGGAGTAAAAGTCACTCTTACTATGCAAGAGACTGGTGCCATTTTGCCCCTATCCTAGAGATCTGTGGAACTTTGAACTTGTGAGAGATGATTTAGGGTATCTGTCAGAATAAATTTCTAAGTGTAAAGCATTCAAGAGGAAACAGAGCATAAAAGTTTGGAAAATTTTCAGCCTTATGATGTGATAGAAAAGAAAAACCCATATTCTGGGGACAAATTCAAGCCTGCTGCAGAAATTTGCATGAATAATAAGTGGTCAAATATTAATCACCAACGCAATGGGGAAAATGTCTCCAGGGCATGTCAGAGACTTTGAGGGCAGCCTCTCCCATCACAGGCCTGGAGGCCTATGAGGGAAAAATGCTTTCATGGACCAGGCTCAGTGTCCCCCTCCTCCATGCAGCCTTGGGACATGGTGCCCTGCATCTGCTCCAGCCATGGCTAAAAGGGGCCAAGGTACAGCTCAGGCCATTGCTTCAGAGGTTGCAAGCCCCAAGCCTTGGCAGGTTTCATGCACTGTTGGTCCTATGGGTGTGCAGAAGACAAAAATTGAGGTTTGGGAACCTCCACCTAGATTCCAGGGGATGTATGGAAATGCCTGGATGTCTAGGCAGAGGTTTGCTACAGGAGTGGAGCCTTCATGGAGAACATCTGCTAGGGCAGTGTGGAAGGGAAATGTGGGATTGGAGCCCTCACACAGTCCCCACTGGAGCACTACTGTGAGAAGAGGGTGCTGTGAGAAGAGGGCCACTGTCCTCAGGACCCCAGAATAGCAGATCCACTGAAAGCTTGCATCATGCACCTAGAAAAATCATAGACACTCGACACCAGCCATTAAAGCAGCCAGAAGTGGGGATCCACCCTGCAAAGTCATAGGGATAGAGCTGCCTAAGGCCCTGGGAACCCACCTCTTGCATCAGTGTGGCCTGGATGTGAGACTTGGAGTCAAAGAAGATCATTTTGGAACTTAAAGGGTTAATGTCTGCCCTACTGGATTTTAGACTTGTATGGGGCCTGTAGTCCCTTTGTTTTGGCCAATTTCTCCCATTTGGAATAGGTGTATTTACCCAACACCTGTCCTTTCATTGTATCTTGGAAGTAATTAACTTGCTTTTGATTTTACAGGCTCATAGGTATAAGGGGCTTTCCTTGTCTCAGATGAGACTTTGGATTTGGACTTTTGGGTTAATGCTGGAATGATTTAAGACTTCAGGGGACTGTTTGGAAGGCATGATTGTGTTTTGAAATGTGAGGACATGAGATTTGGGAGGGGCCAGGGGCACAAGATATGGTTTGGCTGTGTTCCCACCCAAATCTCATCTTAAATTGTAGTTCCCATAATCCCCACATGTTATGGGAGGCACCCAGTGGGAAGTAATTGAATCATGGGGGCAGTTACCCCCATGCTACTGTTCTCGTGATAGTGAGTGAGTTCTCACAAGATCCGATGGTTTTATAAGGGGCTTTCCCCCTTTGGCTCAGCACTTCTCCCTCCTGCCATCCTCTTAAGAAGGACATGTTTGTGTCCCCTTCCACCACGATTGTAAATTTCCTGAGGTCTCCCTAGCCATGTGGAACTTGAGTCAGGTAAACCTCTTTCCTTTATAAATTACCCAGTCTCAGGTATGTCTTTATTAACAGCATAAGAACAGACTAATACACCTGTTTTCCTCTGTGACTGCCAGCAACATTCAAGATGGTAGATACTCCATCAGCTTGCTTTCATGAGTAAGGAGGCATGGTGCAGAGTTCCCAGCCAACCTGTGATGGACCAGTAATATAAGCAGGCAAAAGACACTTATTATTAAGAACTACTAAGCCTTTGCTATTTGTGTTACTGCAGTCTAACCTAACTCATCCTAACACATTTCTCCCTGAATAATACAACACATAAAAATTTAAATGTATAATTAATTACTTAGTAGAAATAAAAGAAAATAGGGTCCTTTTTAAGACAAGCAATTATAGTCATGTGCCAGGTGATGACATTTCGGTCAACTGCATATATGAGGGGTCTTAAAAATTCATGACAATGCATATTATGAAAAAACTATGCATGGACAATTTTTTGTAACCAAATAAACTTGTGCTAATTTGTTATAACATGTCTAAATAGTATCTAGTTTGAGGAAATGAAAATAGTAAGACCTTAGTTTGAAAAGATCTTCTATCAGAAAAACATGAGTTCTGTTAAAATTGAAGCAAAAACAAATACCAAATTTATGGTGAAATTTGGGTGGAAGAATGGTGAAATTATTATTCATTTATGAAAAGTTTATGGGCACAATGCCCCAAATAAATCAGCAGTTTACAAATTCATACCTCATTTTAGGAAGGGATGAGACAATGTTGAAGATGAAGCCTGCAGCAGCAGACCATCCACATGAATTTGTGGGGAAAAAATTCACCTTGTTTGTGCCCTAATTGAAGAAGACTGATGATTAACTGCACAACAATAGCAAATACAATTGACATCTCAGTCAGTTCAGCTTACACAATTCTGTCTAAAAAATGAAAGTTGAGCAAACTTTCCACTCCATGGGTTCCAAGACCATTGCACCCAGATTAACTGCAGACAAGAGCAGAGCTTTCAATACAAATTTTAAACGAGTGAGATTGAGATCCTCAAGCATTTCTTGGAAGAATTGTAACAAGAAATGAAACATGGCTTTACCAGTACAATCCTGAAGACACAGCACAATCAAAGCCATGGCTACCAAGAGGTAGAAGTGGTCCAGTCAAAGCAAAAGTAGATTAGTCAAGAGCAAACATCACAGCAACTGTTTTGTGGGCTGCTCAAGACAGTTTGCTTGTTGACTTTCTGGAGGGCCAAGGAAAAATAACATCTATGCATGAGGATGTTTTGAGAAAGTATCCAAAGCTTTAGCAGTAAACAATCAGGAAACCTTTACCAGAGAGTCCTTCTCTACCATGACAATGCTCCTGCTTATTCCTCTTACCAAACAAGGGCAATTTTGTGAGAATTTTGATGAGAAATCATTTGGCATCCACCTTACACTCTTGTCTCCTTCTGCTTTCTTTTGGTTTCCTAATTTAAGAAAAATATTTAAGGAGCATTCATTTTTCTTCAGTTAGTAATGTGAAAACATTGCATTGACATGGCTAAATTCCCAGTTGTTTAGGGATGAACTAAATGGCTGATATCATTGATTACAAAAGTGTCTTGAACTTGACAGAGCTTATATTGAGAATTAAAGTTTATATTTCTATTTTATCTTTTTATGCCATCTTTCACAAAATGTTGAATTCCCCTCCAAAAACAATGGTCTCATAAAATTATAATGGAGCTGAAAAATTCCAACTGCTGAAGTCATAGCCATTGTGACATTGTAGCACAACACATTACCTTTTCTATGTTTAGATACACAAATACTTACCATTGTGTTACACTTGCCTACAGTATTCACTACAGTCACATGCTGTACAGGTTTGTAGCTAGCAGCAATAGGCTATAGTATATTGTATGGTGTATAGTAGGGTATACCATCCAGGTTTGTGTAAGCATACTCTATGATGTTCCCACAATGATGAAATTGCCTAATGAGGCATGTCTCATAACATCTCTGTTGTTAAACAATGCATAACTGTATCCTTATCATGTAAGTACAAATGGAATTCAAATTTATTAAATTATTCCCTGGTGGGGTGGTGGTCTTGCCTTCTATTTTATAGCCATCAGAGAATTCTAAAGCTTGGGATAATTCAAGTGATGTTCTGGTCTGTGCTGTTAAAAAGACCAAAGAAGAAATACAAACTTGGCCTCTTTAAACACTGGACTGTATCAGACTGCAAAAACAGAAATGCTATAAAGCTGAAAGCAGTAAGGACTCAGTTCATGATTAATTGTGTATAAGAGAGGAAAACAAGAAAATTCAGAGCAAGGCTGGTGGCCCTAATAGAGTCATGGTCCCAATAGACAGGATCAAATGAGAATTAAAGAACGTGGTAGAATCCCAGCAGGCAGCAGGAAGCAGGCAGAAGTCTGGTCTCTTTTGCTTTCTTTTGAACCAGACTAAGCAGCAGAGTAAAAACTGAATGCAAGGTAGTTGAAGAAACCAAGGTGAGCAGGCTAGATACTCCAGGTAAAAGCAGCCCTGTAAACAGATGAAGTGAGGCAGTTGACCCAAAAGAAGTGAAAGGCCCTCAGGGATTCTGTTTAAGAAAACAGTGGGCTGGGCGCGGTGGCTCAAGCCTGTAATCCCAGCACTTTGGGAGGCCGAGACGGGTGGATCACGAGGTCAGGAGATCGAGACCATCCTGGCTAACACGGCGAAACCCCGTCTCTGCTAAAAATACAAAAAACTAGCCGGGCGAGGTGGTGGGTGCCTGTGGTCCCAGCTACTCAGGAGGCTGAGGCGGGAGAATGGCGTGAACCCGGGAGGCGGAGGTTGCAGTGAGCTGAGATCGGGCCACTGCACTCCAGCCTGGGCGACAGAGCAAGACTCCGTCTCAAAAAAAAAAAAGAAAACAGTGATACAACTTCATGTTCTGCCACATAGCAGGAGCAACTCAACCAGGGACTTCTCCTCCTCAGACCAGAGGCAGGGAAGTTGAATCTTGAGTGCCAGTAATCATGAGGAAATAATCATAGGTCGTGATGAGGTACTGCTGAAGTTGAAAGGAAAGGCCCTATTAATCACTTTTTATTTCAACAAGTTTCTATCTCTTTTCAGAGGAGGGGAGCTGTATCATGTAATGCTTGGTTTAAGAATTTGCTCTCCCTGGGTTAGGATCCTTCTCTGTTGGTGAACTTGACCAAGGTTACCAACCTCCCTGACCCTCGGTTTCCTTCTCTATCCCCTCAAAGGATTACATTGGATGAAAGGGAGTGTTCTTGCTGGCCAGAAGTGAGAATCACATACTTTTAGATTGATGGTGACATCCTGTCTATGAACCCTCCTATCCAATCTATTTGCATTTGGAGGATGTCTGCATTTGATTGGCAGAGAAAGAAGGAGTTTTTCAGTGAAGAGGCCCTAAGGGGAGAAGAACATAGGGAGTTTGGCGTGGGTGTATGGGTAGAGATGGTTTCTGTTCTCTGCTGGTCTAGAGGGTGGTAAGAAAAGGGTACTGGAGGAACTGCATGTAGGAAATCTGTTCAGGACAGAACAACCAATTTTCTGGGTGTGGGTGACCAAGTGAACCCTAAAATAGTGGCAAGGGGACCACTCTCTTCCTGTAAATCCCCATGCCCACTCTGCCACAGTTTTATTCACAGGATGGTAAACTTCAGAAGTTCAGACCACACAGACAACATATATAAATCACTAGGGCTGTGACTGCTGTAGTAGTTGCTCAAAAATTATGTGTTCTATTTAATTAGATCTTCCTTCAGGAAGTACTCCTTTTGAAATCTGGGCTTGGTGTCTTACAAAGTTTCTGATTTCTTAAAAATCAATCACGTGTATTTATCTAGAAAATCAAACACTAATGGATCTTGGGAACATCCCTAACTACTTTCAATTGTCTCATTCTGTAGCAGTTCTAACAGGAGAGAATTAGGACCACAGTGTGATGTTTTCCAAAACCAGTGTACGTCTAGGTTCCAGGCTGGCTGCTTAAGAACTATTTAGGAAATTTGTCAAACTTGGAGGTTGTAAAGCTCTACCTTGAAAAAATTCAGATTCAACAAGTCTAGAAGATTTCACAAGTCATTCTGGCCTGACAACCAGTGTCCCAAGCAATTTCCTTGTCCACCTATGGCAGTCAATAGAATTACAGACTTAGAAAAATGGGGAAAATATCCTAGGGATGTAACTTGCAAATCCAATCCATTTCAACAAAATAAAGGGAAGAAATGAGAGTTCAAGTAAGTGAAAGGAAAGAAATTGCTTATATATGAACATCTTGTTGACTCTTGATCTTGTTTCTGTTCTCCTGAGGCTTACTGAACTGAACAAAACTCAACAGTGTGTGTGATGGTGCAAATGTCAGCACTAGGGAATCACATAGGTAATATATTCTCGCAATAAATAAGACAGTTTATATAGGGACAACTCTCTAAAATCCAATGATGGTTTGAAGAAAAACTTGCACATGAAGTTTCTAGTTGTTTCATAATTAATCACCACATATTCTTTTTAAAAATATTTATTGAGTACCTATTAAGTGTCAAGAACTGTTCTAAGCATGACAGCGAATAAGACAGAAAAAACTCCCTGTTCACAGGTGTTACATTTTAGTAGAGGGAGACACACAATAAGCAAATAAGTGAAATAAATAGTTTATTAGATGGTGATGAGTAATATGGAGGAAAAGCAGGGAAGTAGAATGGAACATCTTACATTTTAGTGGAGGGAGACACACAATAAGCAAATAAGTGAAATAAATCGTTTATTAGATAGTGATGAATAGTGTGGAGGAAAAGCAGGGAAGGAGAATGGGACATTCTGAGGAGGGTGTTGCAATTTTGAGCAAAGTAGTCAAGAATGGCCCACACTGAAAAGGTGATATTTGAGCACAGTAAAACACAAAAGAGGTCAGAGAGTAAGCCTCTGGTATCTGGCAGGGGACTGGGAGGGGAGGGCGTATATGGCAGAAGCATTTCTGGAGTCTTTGAGGGATGGCAAAGAGAACCGTGTAGTTAAAGAGGACTTTAACTACACGAGAGGAGAATAACTACTTTAACTACATGAGAGGAGAATATGTGAGGAGAATAACAATAGAAGATGAAATCAGAGAGTTATGGGAGTTAAATTGTTTAAGGTCTTGTAGGACAGTGTAAAGACTTTGGCTTTTACTCTGAGTAGGATGGGAAGCCCTTGGAGTGTCTTGTGCTCAGATGCAGCATGTTCCAATTTAGGTGTTCACACGATCACCTTGGAAGCTCTCTGGGGACTACTCCAAAAAGGGAAAGAGAGGGAAGAAGGAGTAATGTTTCAAATGCTTTGAGAAGAGATTGCAATGATCTGGGTGAAAAGTAATGTTGGCTTTTACTGGGTAGTGGAAGTGGAAAAGGTGAGAAAGAATCAGATTCTGGATACATTTAAGGGTAGAGTGAAAAGATGTGCCAAGGAAGTAACTAAAAGGAGGAGTCAAAGATGATCACAAGATGTCTGGCCTAACCAATTAAAAGAATTCGTTGCAAATAACTAAGATGGAAAATAATAGAAAGTCAAGTGTAAGGTTTGGAAATATCAGTAAGTCTCTCTATTATGACATAAGTTAATCAAGAGTTTATGCTATTGCCTGAAGGGAATAAGGAAAATAAACATTAGTCATATGTCCATGGTTATTTTAAGATTAGAAATACTCTGTACATGCAGAAAAAATGTCTAGACAAGCAACTACTAATAATGGTCCCTTGTTAAGAATAGAAAAGGGAGAGTTCAAAAAATTTTCTTTTTTACTTTTGTACTTCTTAAATGTTTTACTATGAACACATTTAAATTTTTTAAATTATATGTCAGTATCACTCGACAATAACCAATAAGGAACCATTGATGCATACAACAACATGAATGACTCTCAAAAATAGCATGTTAAATGAAAGAAGTCAGCCACAAAAGAGTAAACACTTTATTATGATTCCATTTATATTCATTTAATGTTAGACAAAACTAATTTATAGTGATAGAACTCAGAATTATGGTTGATTGTGCAAAGGACAGGGTAAGAAATTGACTGGAAAGGTCAAGAGGGAATTTTAAACTAGACTCACGTTAATGTTTTTAAACTATTGCCTGGGAGTAATTGCATAAAGTACAAACATAGACATTACTCTTTAGTCCACTAATCACTACATAATGTACATTATGGTTAGGAACCAATTAGATAACTTTTTTCAAAATCTGTCTGATTGGTCACAAAGACAGCAAAACACACAGACAGTAAATCAAGTAGCTGTATTGCCTTCTAGCTTCCTATGTGACATTTTACAAAAGTGAATAATTGAAGAGGAATTGGCCAACAAAGACAAAACTAAAAAACAGGAAATGGAAAGTAGTAACACTGGAGGTTACATTTAAATCAAACATAAACAGAGTTATAGAAGACATAGCTAACTATAGGAATGATGACACTGCTGCCATTCAAGAAACTCTAGATATGCTGCCAATGGAACTTGATGGCAACTTAGGGATACAAATAGGTCTTTGTGTTGAAAAGGATGAAGATGTCCCAGAAGAACATCCCAGCAAAATCTTCACACTAAAGGAATTCTCAGAGATATTTTAAGACATTGAAAGCAAAAAAGATAAGATATTAGGAGCTGATCCAAACTTAGAAAGGAGTATGTCAATTTGCCTAGGCATCAAAAGGATTCTCACTTTGCATTTTAAGAAGTAAAGCACCATTCAAACTTCTCTTGATAGTTCTTTAGAAATAAATAAAACACTTTAAATGTTTCTAATGTTTTAAATTATAGTATAAATATTAGTTTTACTATTTTTATTTCTCTGTACTTTTATTAACAACAGTAAGAGAGCTTTTAGTGTTTTGGCAACAATTTTTAGAGATCATGGAACAAACAAATTTTTTCCATTGATAATTAAAGTAAACTGTGTAATTGAAGCATGCCCAGTCACTTTTTGATCCCATGCTACCATGCGAAATGGGAACTACTTGTACTAATATAACTTTTAAAAGATATACATTAAATTTTATTTATTGCTTAATCAACTTTGTGTTTAATGATGAAATTAATGTTCTTTTACTGTCCTCTACCTCTGTTCCTCCTCCTTCCTGGGATTCTGTTTTACCACTTCTTTTCAATTGCAAGTATATTATACTAGTAATTTGAATTTGTCTCTTATAGATTTTAAAATTGACAGCCGATAAATAATATTTCTTTTTTTTTCTATTTTTTAAAAATTATACTTTAAGTTCTAGGGTACATGTGCACAACCTGCAGGTTTGGTGCATAAGTATACATGTGCCATGTTGGTTTGCTGCACCCATCAACTCGTGATTTACATTAAGTATTTCTCCTAATGCTATTCCTACCCGAGCCTCCCACCCCTCAACAGGACCCAGTGTCTGATGTTCCCCAGCCTGTGTCCAAGTGATCTCATTGTTCAGTTCCCAGCTATGAGTAAGAACATGCGGTGTTTGGTTTTCTGTCCTTGTGATAATTTGCTGAGAATGATGGTTTCCAGCTTCATCCATGTGCCTGCAAAGGATGTGAACTCATCCTTTTTTATGGCTGCATAGTATTCCATGGTGTGTATGTGACATATTTTCTTAATCCAGTCTATCATTAATGGACATTTGGGTTGGTTCCAAGTCTTTGCTATTGTGAGGTTCCAAGTCTTTGCTATTGTGAATAATGCCGCAATAACTGTACATGTGCATGTGTGTTTATAGTAGCATGATTTACAATCTTTTGGGTGTATACCCACTAATGCACTGTCTTCCACAATGGTTGAACTAATTTAGACTCCTCCAAGAGTGTAAAAGCGTTCCTATTTCTCCATATCCTCTCCAGCACCTGTTGTTTCCTGACTTTTTTATGATCGCCTTTCTAACTGGTGTGAGATGGTATCTCATTGTGGTATTGATTTGCATTTCTCTGATGCTGAGTGATGATGAGCATTTTTTCATGTGTCTGTTGGCTGCATAAATGTCTTCTTTTGAGAAGGGTCTGTTCATATCCTTTGCACTTTTTGATGGGGTTGTTTGTTTTTTTCTTGTAAATTTGATTGAGTTCTTTGTAGATTCTGGATATTAGCCCTTTGTCAGATGAGTAGATTGCAAAATTTTCTCCCATTCTGTAGGTTGCCTGTTCACGCTGATGGTAGCTTACTTGACATGCAGAAGCTCTTTAGTTTAATTAGATCCCATTGGTCTATTTTGGCTTTTGTTGCCATTGATTTTGGTGTTTTAGTCATGAAGTCCTTGCCCGTGCCTTTGTCCTGAAGGGTATTGCCTAGGTTTTCTTCTAGGGTTTTTGTGGTTTTAAGTCTAACATTTAAGTCTTTAATCCATCTTGAATTAATTTTTGTATAAGGTGTAAGGAAAGGATTCAGTTTCAGCTTTCTACATATGGTTAGCCAGTTTTCCCAGCACCATTTATTAGATAGGGAATCCTTTCCCCATTTCTTGTTTTTGTCAGGTTTGTCAAAGATAAGATGGTTATAGATGTGTGGTGTTGTTTCTGAGGCCTCTGTACTGTTCCATTGGTCCATATCTCTCTTTTGGTACCACCACCATGCTGTTTTAGTTACTGTAGCCTTGTAGTATAGTTTGAAGTCAGGTAGCGTGATGCCTCCAGCTTTGTTCTTTTTGCTTAGGATTGTCTTGACAATGCAGGCTCTTTTTTGGTTCCATATGAACTTTAAAGTAGTTTTTTCCAATTCTGTGAAGAAAGTCATTGGTAGCTTGATGGGGATGGCATTGAATCTATAAATTACTTGAGCAATATGGCCATTTGCACGATATTGATTCTTCCTATCCATGAGCATGGAATGTTCTTCCATCTGTTCGTGTCCTCTTTTATTTTGTTGAGCAGTGGTTTGTAGCTCTCCTTGAAGAGGTACTTCACATCCCTTGTAAGTTGTATTCCTAGGTATTCTATTCTCTTTGTAGCCATTGCGAATGGGAGTTCACTCATGATTTGGCTCTCTGTCTGTTATTGGTGTGTAGGAATGCTTGTGATTTTTGCATATTGATTTTGTATCCTGAGACTTTGCTGAAGTTGCTTATCAGCTTAAGGAGATTTTGGGCTGAGACGATGGGGTTTTCTAAATAGACAATCGTGTCATCTGCAAACAGGGACAATTTGACTTCCTCTTTTTCTAATTGAATACCCTTTACTTCTTTCTCTTGCCTGATTGCCCTGGCCAGAATTTCCAGCACTATGTTGAATAGGAGTGGTGAGAGAGGGCATACTTGTCTTATGCTGGTTTTCAAAGGGAATGCTTCCAGTTTTTGTCCATTCAGTATGATATTGGCTGTGGGTTTGTCATAAATAGCTCTTATTATTTTAAGATATGTTCCATCAGTCCCTAGTTTATTAAGAGTTTTTAGCATGAAGTGCTGTTGAATTTTGTCAAAGGCCTTTTCTACATCTATTGAGCTAATCATGTGGTTTTTGTCTTTGGTTCTGTTTATATGCTGGATTAGGTTTATTGATTTGCATATGTTGAACCAGCTTTGCATCCCAGGGATGAAGTCGACCTGATCATGGCGGATAAGCTTTTTTTGATGTGCTGCTGGATTCAGTTTGCCAGTATTTTATTGAGGATTTTTGCATCAATGTTCATCAGGGATATTGGTCTAAAATTCTCTTTTATATTTATAGTGTCTCTGCCAGGCTTTGGTATCAGGATGATGTTGGCCTCATAAAATGAGTTAGGGAGAATTCCCTCTTTTTCTATTGATGGGAGTGGTTTCAAAAGGAATGGTACCAGTTCCTCTTTGTATCTCTGGTTGAATTCAACTGTGAATCCATCTGGTCCTGGACATTTTTTGGTTGGTAAGCTATTAATTATTGCTTCAATTTCAGACCTTATTATTTATCTATTCAGAGATTCAACTTCTTCCTGGTATAGTCTTGGGAGGTTGTCCCAATTCTATGTGTCCCAAATATGCGTCCAGGAATTTATCCATTTCTTCTAGATTTTCTAGTTTATTTGTTTAGAGGTGTTTATAGTATTCTCTGATGGTAGTTTGTATTTCTGTGGGATCGGTGGTGATATCCGCTTTTTCATTTTTTATGGTGTCTATTTGATTCTTCTCTCTTTTATTCTATATTAGTCTTGCTAGCAGTCTATCAATTTGTTGATCTTTTCAAAAAGCCAGCTCCTGGATTCGTTGATTTTTTGAAGGGTTTTTTGTTTCTCTATCTCTTTCAGTTCTGCTCTGATCTTAGTTATTTCTTGCCTTCTGCTAGTTTTTGAATGTGTTTGCTCTTGCTTCTCTAGTTCTTTTAATTGTGATGTTAGGGTGTCTATTTTAGATCTTTCCTGCTTTCTCTTGTGGGCATTTAGTGCTACAAATTTCCCTCTACACATTGCTTTAAATGTGTCCCGGAGATTCTGGTATGTTGTATCTTTGTTCTCACTGGTTTCAAAGAACATCTTTATTTCTGCCTTCATTTCGTGATTTACCCAGTAGTCATTCAGGAGCAAGTTGTGCAATTTCCATGCAGTTGTGCAGTTTTAGTGAGTTTCTTAACCCTGAGTTCTAATTTGATTGCACTGTAGTCTGAGAGACAGTTTCTTGTGATTTCTGTTCTTTTACATTTGCTGAGGGGTGCTTTACTTCCCATTATGTGGTCAATTTTAGAATAAGTGCAATGTGGTGCTGAGAAGAGTATATATTCTGCTGATTTGGTGTGGAGAGTAGATGTCTATTAGGTCTGCTTAGTGCAGAGCTGACTTCAAGTCCTGGATATCCTTGTTAAGCTTCTCTCTCATTGATCTGTCTAATATTGACAGTGGAGTGTTAAAGTCTCCCATTATTATTGTGTGGGAGTCTAAGTCTCTTTGTAGGTCTCTAAGGACTTGCTTTATGAATCTGGGTGCTCCTGTATTGGGTGCATATATATTTAGGATAGTTAGCTCTTCTTGTTGAATTGATCCCTTAACCATTATGTAATGGCCTTCTTTTTCTCTTTTGATCTTTGTTGATTTAAAGCCTGCCTTGCTAGGTTGGGGAGGTTCTCCCAGATAATATCCTGAAGAGTGTTTTCCAACTTGGCTCCATTCTCCCCATCACTTTCAGGTACACCAATCAAACATAGATTTGGTCTTTTCACATAGTCCCATATTTCTTGGAGGCTTTGTTCATTTCCTTTTACTCTTTTTTTCTCTAACCTTGTCTTCTCGCTTTATTTCATTAATTTGATCTTCAATCACTGATACCCTTTCTTTCACTTGATTGAACTGGTTATTGAAGCCTGTGCGTGCATCACGAAGTTCTCATGCCATGGTTTTCAGCTCCATCAGGTCATTTAAGGTCTTCTCTACACTGTTTATTCTAGTTAGCCATTTGTCTAACCTGTTTTCAAGGTTTTTAGCTTCCTTGAGATGAGTTTGAACATGCTCCTTTAGCTCAAAGAAGTTTGTTATTACCGACCTTTTGAACCTACTTCTGTCAACTCGTCAAAGTCATTCTCTGCCCAGCTTTGTTCCATTGCTGGTGAGGAGCTTCTGTCCTTTGGAGGAGAAGAGGTGCTCTGATATTTAGAATTTTCCGCTTTCCTGCTCTGGTTTCTCCCCATCTTTGTGGTTTTATCTACCTTTGGTCTTTGATGTTGGTGACCTACAGATGGGATTTTGATGTAGATGTCCTTTTTGTTGATGTTGATGCTATTCCTTTCTGTTGGTTAGTTTTCGTTCTAACAGACAGGTCCCTCAGCTGCAGGTCTGTTGGAGTTTGCTGGAGGTCCACCCCAGACCCTGTCTGCCTGGGTAACACCAGCAGAGGCTGCAGAACAGCAAATATTGCTGATCCTTCCTCTGGAAGCTTCCTACCAGAGGGGCACCTGCTTATATGAGGTGTCTGTTGGCCCCTACTGGGAGGTGTCTCTCAGTTAGCCTGCACGAGAATCAGGGACCCAGTTGAGGAGGCAATCTGTCCATTCTCAGAGCTCAAACACTGTGTTGGGAGAACCACTGTTCTCTTCAGAGCTGTCAGACTGGGACGTTTTAAGTCTGCAGAAGTTGTCTGCTGCCTTTTGTTCAGCTAAGCCCTGCCCACATAGGTGGAATCTAGAGGCAATAGGCCTTGCTGAGCTGCAGTGGGCTCCATCCGGTTTGAGCTTTCTGGCCGCTTTGTTTACCTACTCAAGACTCAGAAATGGCAGATGCCCCTCCCCAACCAGGCTGCCGCCTTGCAGTTTGATCTGACTGCTGTGCTAGCAGTGAGCAAGGCTCCGTGGGTGTGGGACCCACCAAGCCAGGCACAGGAGAGACTCTCCTTCTCTGCTGGTTGCTAAGACCTTGGGAAAAGCACAGTATTTGGGTGGGAGTGTCCCGTTTTTCCAGGTAATCTGTCATGGCTTCCCTTGGCTAGGAAAGGGAAGTCCCCTGACCCCTTGCATTTCCCAGGTGAGGCAATGCCACGCCCTGCTCCAGCTTGCCCTCCATGGGCTGTACCCACTGTCCAACCAGTCCCAATGAGATGAACCAGATACCTCAGTTGGAAATGCAGAAATCACCTGTCTTCTGCATTGATTACGCTGGGAGCTGCAGACTGGACCTGTTCCTATTCAGCCATCTTGGACCATTAGAGTTTTTAATTCCATTTCTTTTTGTAACTGAGAAAAGAGATACAACATCTACATATCATAAGAATTCTCTTGCTTCTTAATCACAGTGTTTGCTCAACAGAGTTCGCTTCCACATTGAAGACAACAGTTTTGGAGCCCTCTGACTTCGTACTCTAATTTGGATCAATTGATTTCTGATCTGCCGCATGACCATCATGCTAGAATATTTACCTTGAGCTAACTCCACAGTTTCTTGGAACTGTCTCACTTCCTTTTGCTGAACTACAGCCTCTTGTTTTTTGTTTGTTTGTTTTTTAAGAAAAAAATGCATGGAATGATTATTTTGCAAGGTATAGAATTCTGATTCAACATGATTTTCTTTCTGAATATAAAGGTAATGCTTCATGGCCTTGTAAATTCAATATTACTGATGGCAGTAGGACTTTCTTAGATAATATACTCTTATTCTATTTGAAAGCTTTCAGGGTTTTTATCCTTGAGCTGCTCATAGATAATCAAGACACATGTGGTTATCCTGCTTAGCACTTAGATATCCTCTCAATGAAAGCTTGTCTTTCTTCAACTCTGAGATATTATTTTCTTATTATTTCTTTTAATATTTCTTCCTACATGTGTATCTTCTTAATTTTTTTTCTTTATGGAATTCCTAATGAATAGATATTGCTTTTCCTGGACTGGTCTTTTTTGTCATTTAACTTTTCCCTAGTACTTTTACCTGTCCATAGCCTTCAAGTATTTTTAGCTGTTCTATATTCTACAAGATTTCATGTATTTTTTATTCCAGGATTTCTATTAATTTATGTTAATTTTTATTCAGCTATAACTTGCATAACATAAAGTGCAAAAATTTTAAGTATATGTAGGTTTATGTGTATACACCTCTGAAACAACTACTCAGATTAAGTTATAAAACATTCGGTATCCTAGTAGATGCCTTTCTGGTTCTACCAGTTGATGCTTCTAAAGGTAACTACTGTCCTGGCTTTCATCACCATAGATTACTTTTGCTTATTTTAAACTTCATATAAATTGAATCATAGTGTGTAAGGCAGAATAATGCCCTTTCTCCCACCCCAAATAAAGATGCTCAAGTCCTAATCATTGAAACCTGTGACTATATTGCCTTACATGGCAAAAAAAAAAAAAAAAAAAAAAACAGACTGTAGATTTGATTAAGAATCATTAAGAATCTTGAGATGGGGGAATTACCTTGGATTGTCTGAGTGGGCCCAGTGTGATCTCAGGGGCCCATATGAAAGAAAGCAGGAGGCAGGAGAGTTAAAGAAGGAGAGATAACAACAGGTGCAGATATTGAAAAGGAGGAGAGGGAGAGAGAGAAGGTGATTGGAAGATGCTATGCTGCAGGCTTTGAAGGTGGCGGAAGGGGCCAGGAGCCTAGAAACTGGGAAAGGTAAGGGAATGAATTCTCCCCTCCCACCTCCAGAAGAAACAGAACCCTGTTGACACCTTAATTTTAGCCCACCAAAACTGATTTTGGACTTCTGACTCTAGAACTGTAAGATAATGAATTTGTGTTGTTTTAAACCACTTAGTTTGTGGTAATTTGTTAAAGCAGAAATAGAAAACTAATATATACAGTATGTATTGTGACTGGCTTCTATTGCTTAACATTATATCCGTAAGATTCATCTATGTTGCTACACATATCAATAGATTTCATAGTTGTGAACATATCACAATTGACTTATCTATTATATGGATCATAGACATAGGCTGCTTTCAGTCATTAATCATTATGAATATGATTGTTATAAACATTCTTGTACATATATTTTCATGGTTAAAAAATGTAAACAAGGCCAGGCACAATGGCTCATGCCTGTAATCCCAGCACTTTTGGGGACCAGGGTGAGAGAATCACTTGAACCCGGAAGTTTGAGATCAGCCTCAGCCAGGGCAACATAGTGAGACTCTGTCTCTATAAAAAATAAATTTAAAAAATATATAGGCATGGTGGCATGCACCTGTAGTCGCAGCTACTCAGGAAACTGAGGCAGGAGGATCACTTGAGACTCCAGAAGACTGAGTTGGCAGTGAGCCATTGAAGACAACAGTTATTGCACCACTACACTCCAGTCTAGGTGACAAAGCAAGACCCTGTCTCAACAACAACAACAACAACAAAAGGTGAATTTTGTTGGTTATATATGCCCAGAAGTGAAATCAATGGGTTATAGGGTATGCAGTATGAAGACAAGGTATGCAGTATTTGATAGTAGACAAACACTGCTGAGGAGTTTTCCAAAATGAATTTTTTCAATTTTTATTACTCTAACAATGTATGAATTACAATTGCCCTACATCCTCATTGACCTTGGGATTTGTGATTATTTCTATTTCATCCATCCTCACAGGATATAGTCAAATTTTATAAGTTTTGTATATACATGCATTCATGAAACTATCAAGATAATGAAGATCTCCATTACTCTCAAAAGTGTCCTTGCTCCTTTCCAATCCCTTACTCTACTCCTCCCTGCCCATAATCCACCCTGTTCCCAGATAATCACTGATTTTTCTTTCCATCACTATAGATTAGTATGCATTTTCCAGAATTTTCAGTAAATGGAACCAGATGTAGATAGTCTTTTCTTTCTAGTTTTTTCATCCATATTTATTACATGGATATTCATCCTTGTTATAGTATGTTTCAATAGTTGATTTGTTTTTGTAGGTCAATAATATTCCATAATTTGGATGTATCATAATTTTTTTATCCATTCAACTATGATGGATATCTAGGTTGTTCCCAATTTGGGACTATTACAAAGAGAGCTGCAAAGTCTTGTATACTTTTGAATATATGGTTTCACTCTTGGGTAAATACCTAGGAGTAGAATAACTATATCATATGGTAGGTGAATGTTTAGCTTTTGAAGAAACCAAGTTTGTTTTCCAAATTGGTTGTGCCATTTTATATTCCCATCAGCAGTTTATGAGGGTTCTAATTGCTCACATTTTTGCCAATACTTGGCATGGGCAGTCTTTTTAATTTCAGCCATTCTAATGAGTGCGAAATGATATCACCTTCTGGTTTTAATCTGCATTTCCCTGATGACACATGATACTGTGCATCTTTCCATGTGCTTATTTGCTATCCATATAACTTCCATGGCGAAGTGCCTATTCAAATTTTTAGCCCATTAATTACTTTTTTATTTTGTTTTGAGAGTTTTTAATATTCCAATAAAGTTCTTTATCAGATATATGTATTAAAAACATTTCCTTCTAGTCTGTGGCTCATATTGTCATTCTCTTAACAGTATCTTTCAAAGGTATGGCATCTTAATTTTGATGACATTCTGTTTATCAATTTGTTTTTTATTGGATTATGCTTTTGGCATGGTATCTAAGGAATATTTGTTTAATCCAAGGTCAAAAAGGTTTGTTTTTTTTATATATATATTTTCTCCTGGAAACCTGATAGACTCATGCTTTAAATTTAGGTATATGGTTCATTTTGAATTAATTTTTGAATTATTGTGAGATGTGATTTGAAGTATTTATTTGCATATTATAAACAACTGTTTCAGCACCATTTGTTGAAGAGACAAAATCTTTTCTCATTGTATTGTCTTTGTACCTTTGTCCAAAATCCATATATGGTTAGTGATGAATTTTAATGTTTAAAAATTTAGAAAAAAATCTTTTAAAAACCCATATACATCCACATATGTGTGAGTCTATATTTCTGGACTCTCTGTTATGTACCAATATTCTATTTGCCTATCCTGATATCAATATCACACTATCTTAATGTAGTTTTATAATATGCCTTGAAATGAGGTATTGTTTCTCCTCTGATTGTGTTCTTATTTTTAAAAGTTGATTTGCTTCTTCTATGTCTTTCACATTTCTACATGAATTTCAGATTTGATTTGTCTATTTCTACCAAAAAAAAAGCCTGCTGGGATTCTGACTTGGATTGTACTGAATCTGTAGATCAAGTTGGAGAAAAATGACCAGCATTATCAAGTCTTCCAACCCATAAATTCAGTATATCCTCCCATTTGTTTATGGTTTTAATTAATAAAAGCCTTTATGGAATCTTTTTATTAATTTCTTTCAGGAATGATTTTTAGTTTCCAGAGTATAGGCTTTGAACATCTTTTGTCAGATTTATTCTTAAGTAACTCCTATTTGTTCATGCTCTTGCAAAAGGTATTTTTATTTCAATTTCTCCTTGTTTATTGCTAATATGTGGAATACAATTGATTTTTATATATTGATCTTGTATCATACAATCTTGCTTGATGCACTTAGTAGCTGTAGCAGCTTTTTCGGTAGATTCAATCAGATTTTCTACATAGATGATAATGTCATCTGTGAATTAAAAACAGCTTTCTTTCTTTCTTTCTCATCTAGATGCCTTTTATTTCTTTTTCTTGCCTTATTGTGACCCTTTAGTACAGTGTTGAATGGAAGTGCTGGGAGTGAGTAGACATCCTTGTCTTTTTCTTAACCTTTGATGGGGTGGGCGTTGAGGGGGAAGAATCACTCGATATTTAACCATAAAGAATAACGTTAGCTGTAGGTTTCTGGTTGAAGGCTTTTATCAGTTCAAAGATGTTTCCTTCTATTCCTACTTTGCTGGACATTTTTATTGTGAATTATTTTAAATACTATCAAGTGCTTTTCATGTCTGTTGAGATAATCATATGGTTTTTCTCTTTTAGTTTTTTAATTTAGTAAATTATTTTGATTCATTTTCAAATGTTAAACCAAACTTACATTCCTGGAGTATGCTATGATTGGTCATAATATATTATGCTTTTTGTATATTATTGGATTCGAAATGCTAAAGTTTTGTTTAGAATTTTTATCCTCTGTCCACTTCACCTGGTATATTTTTCTATAATTTTCTTCCCTTGTATTGTCCTTTTCATGTTTTAGGGGACAGAGTAAGGCTGGCCTTATAAAATTAATTGGAAAGTATTTCCTTCTTTTCAGTTTTCTGGAAAGGTTCATGTAGAATAGGTATTATATGTTTGGTATATGGTGTAATTACCTGAGTCTGAAGTTTTCTTCGTAGGAGAATTTTAAACTGCAAATTCAGTTTAGTCAATAGATACACAGTTATTTATGTTCTCTATTTTTTCTTGAATGAACTTTGGCAGTTTTCATCTTTCAAATAATTTTTCCACTTCACTTAAATTGTTGGATTTTTTGGCAAAACTTTTCACAATATTCCTTTATTATCCTTTTTAATATCCATAGAATCTTTAATAATACATTCTCTATCATTCCTGATATTTTAAAATTTGTTTTTCTTTTCCTTTTGATAAGTCTGGCTAGCAATTTATTAATTTTAATCAATCTTCTCAAAGAATCAAATTTTGATTTTCTTGATTTTCTGTTTTTTTCTCTTTTCTATTTCATTTGATTCCTAATCTGAGTTTTATTATTTTACTTCTTCTACTTACTTTGAGTTTATTTTGCTCTTATTTTTCTAGCATTTTAAGGAAGAAGTATAGTCATTGATTTGAGACCTTTCTTCTGCCTACTTTGAGTTCACTTTGCTCTTCATTTACTAGTTTCTTAAGGTGAAAGATGAAGTTATTAATTTGACACCTTTCTTATTTTCTTTTGTAGGCATTAAGTGCAACAAATATTGCCTAACTGCTCTGACTAGGACATGCAGTACCATGTTGAATAGGAGTGGTGAAAGTGGGCATCTTTGTCTTTTTCCAGTTATTACAGGAAAAACTTTCAACTTTTCCCCATTTAGGATGATGTTAGCTGTGTGGGTTTGTCATATGTAGACTTTATTACTTTAAGGTATGATCCTTCTATGTCTAGTGTGTTGAGAGTTTTTATCATGAACGGATATTGAATTTTATCAAATGCTTTTTCTGCATCTATTGAGATGATCATATGGTTTTTGTCCTTAATTTGATGATGTGATGTATCACTTTTATTGATCTGTGTATGTTGGACAATTCTTGTTTCCTTAGGATAAATCCCACTTGATCATGTGTATTATCTTTTTTATGTGCTGTTGGACTCAGTTTGCTAGTATTCTGTTGAGGATTTTTGTATCTATATTCCTGAGGGATACTTGGCTGTAGTTTTTTGTTGTATCTTTTTCTGGTTTTGGTATCAGACTAATGCTGTTTCATAAAATGAATCAGGGAGAATCCCCTCCGCTTCAATATTTTGGAATCATTTGAGGAGGATTGACATTGGTTCTTCTTTATCTGTTTGGTAGAATTCTGTAGTGAAAACATCTAGTTCTGGACTTTTCTTTTGGGGATTTTTTTTTTTAATTACTGATTCACCCTCACTGCTCATTATTGGTCTGTTCAGGTTTTCTATTTCTTCCTGATTCAACCTTGGTAGATTTTATGTGTACAGGAATTTATCCATTTCCCCTAGATTTTCCAGTTTGTTAGTGTACAGTTACTCACAATAGTCTCTGGTGATCTTTTGTATTTCTCTTATATCAGTTATGTTTCCTTTTTCATTTTTAATTTTGTTTATTTAAATAATCTCTCTTCTTCTCTTGGTTATTCTAGTAAGCAGCTTATCATTTTGGCTTTTGTATTAGTTCGTTTTCATGCTGCTGATAAAGACATACCCAAGACTGAGAAGAAAAAGAGGTTTAATGGACTTACAGTTCCACATGCCTGGGGAGGCCACAGAATCATGGCAGGAGGCGAAAGGCACTTCTTACACGGCAGTGGAAAGAGAAAAATGAGGAGGAAGCAAAAGTAGAAAACCCTGATAAACCCATCAGATCTCATGAGACCTATTCACTATCACAAGAATAGGACAGGAAAGACCGGCCCCTGTGATTCAATTAACTCCCACTGGGTCCCTTCCACAGTACGTGGGAATTCTGGGAGATAAAATTCAAGTTGAGATTTTGATGGGGGTGCAGCCAAACCGTATCAGCTATTTTTTGGAAGAACCAACTTTTTGCTTTGTTGATGATTTGTATTTTTTTTTTTAAGTCTTTATTTTAGTTTACTTCTGCTCTGATCTTTATTATTTTTTTCTTCTGTTAATTTGATGTCCTTGCTTTTCCAGTTCCTTGAAGTACGTCATTAGATTGTTTCCTTGAAATCTTTCTGTTTTTGTTGTTGTTGTTGTTGTTTGTTTTTGGTTTTTTGGTTTTTTTGACGAAATCTCGCTCTGTCGCCCAGGCTGGAGTCCAGTGGCGCGATCTCCCCTCACTGCAAGCTCCGCATCCCAGATTCACGCCATTCTCGTGCCTCAGCCTCCCGAATAGCTGGGACTACAGGCGCCCGTCACCATGCCCAGCTAACTTTTTGTAATTTTTAGTAGAGACAGGATTTCGCCGTATTAGCCAGGATAGTCTCTATCTCCTGACCTCGTGATCCGCCCGCCTGGGCCTCCCAAAGTGCTTTGATTACAGGCGTGAACCACTGCGCCCTGCCCTGGGTTTTTTTTATGTAGGCATTTATTACTATAATCGTTCCTCTTAGCACTGTTTTTGCTGTGTCCCATAAGTGTTGAGATGTCATTTTCATTTGTTTTCATTTTCTTTTGTTTCAGGACATTTTTAAACTTCCATTTTAATTTCTTTATTGATCTGATGTTCATTCAGGAACATGTTTAATTTCCATGGATTTGTATAGTTTTCAAAGCTCCTCTCGGTTTTGATATTTAGTTTTATTCCATTGTAGTCTGATAAGGTGATTGATAGGACTTTGATTTTCAAAAAGTTGTTGTGACTTGTTTTGTTACCTAACATGTAGTCAGTCCTAGAGAATGATCTATGTGCTGATGAGAAGAATGTATATTCTCCAGTTGCTGAATGAAATGTTTTGTAAATGTATATTAGGTCCTTTTGTTCTAAAGTACACTTTAAGTTCAATGTTTCTCTATTTTCTGTCTACATGATCTGTCTAATGCTGAGAGTGGAGTATTGACATCTGCAACTTTTATTGTATTGAATTCTATCTCTTCTTTAGCTCCAGCAATTTTTATTTCTGAATGTGAGTGCTCCAGTGCTTGGTGCATATATGTTTAGAATTGTTACATTCTCTTGCTGGTTGATCCCTTTAGCATTATATAATGACCTTCTTTGTCTTTTTTTTACTCTTTTTGAGTTAGTCTGTTTTATCTGACATAATTACTGCTGCTGGCTTTTGGTTTCCATTTGCATGGAATATCTTTTTCCATCCCTTTACTTTCGGTTTATATATGCTCCTTAACAGGTAAAGTGCATTTCTTGTAGGCAGCATGTAGTTGTATCTTTTTTAAAAATCCATTCAACTAGTCTATATCTTCTAAGGAGAGAAGTTAGCCTGTTTACATTCAGGGTCGTTATTGATATGTGAGGGTTTTTTTCTCCCAAATTGTTATCTGTTTCATGGTTGTTTTGTATATTCTTTTTCCTTTCTGATTCTCTTATTTCTTGTCCTTGTGGTTTGCTGATTTTCTGTGGTGGTACCATTGAGTTTTTTCTCTAGTGCATTTGTGTGTTTGCTGCAACAAGGAGTTTAAAATTTTCATGTGTTTTCATGATGGTAACTGTAGTCTTTTCACTTACAGGTTTAGGACTCCATTGAGCATTTATTGTAAGGCAGGTCTATCATTTATGAAGAATACTTGTGTTGTATACAATATCTTTGGCTGGCAGAGTTTTTTTTCTTTCAGCAATTTGAATGTATTTTGTCATTCTTTCCTGGCCTGTAAGACTTCTGCTGAGAAGTTCACTGTTAGTCTAATGGGGGCTCCTTTACAGGTAACTAGATTCTTTTCTATTGATGATTTTAGAATTTTCTCCTTGTCATTGAATTTAGGCTGTTTGACTATAATGTGCCATAGAGAAGACCTTTTTGCATTGTATCTAATTGGGGATTGCTGGGTCCCCTATATTTGGATGTCGGAATCTTTTGTTAGACTTGGGAATTTTTTGTCTATTATTTCATTAAATAAGTTTTCAAATTATTGCATTCTTTTATCACCTTTGGGGCTGCCAATAATGTATATACTTGGTCACTTTATTGTGTCCCATATCTCATAAGTCTTCACTCATCCTTTTTTATTATTTTTTCTTTATTTTGTCTGAGTGGTTATTTCAAAAGACCTGTCTTCAAGTTCTGAAATTCTCTCTTCTGCTTGGTCTAGTCTATTGTTGAAGTTTTCTAGTGCTTTTTGTTTTTCATTTAAGAAATTCTTCAGTTCCAAAATTTCTTTTTGATTCTTTTTTAATATATATCTCTGTTTGGTGTATTTCTCATTCATATCCTGAGTTCTTTTTCTGATTTGACTGTATTGTTTTTTGAAATTCTATTGTACCTCACTGAGCTTCTTTGGTATTATAATTCTGAATTCTTTTTCCAAGATTTCATGAATTTATTTTTTACTGGGATCTCTTGTTGTGGAATTGTATTCCTTTGGTGATATCATATTTTCTTGCTTTTTCATGCTTCTTGTGTTTCTTACATTGCTATCTGTGCACCTGGTATAACAGTCACTTTTTCCTGTTTTTTGGATTTGCTGCTTTCATAGGGGAGGGCTTTTTCCTGAAGATATATCAAATAAGTTGGTTGGGTAGGACCTTTTGCTTTGATTCTGGATGTGTACAGTAGTGTAGTCTCCGTATGATTTATTTGGTGGTAAACAGCACCATTGGCATCAGATTTTCTTGGTGGCTTTGGATGCAGTTATTAGTGGAGGCTCTATTGAGCTTTTATGGTGATAGAGATGCCTGGTGGGTCAGTCTTCAGACTCCTATGGTGGTAGCAGTTGTCTAAGCATGCCTAATCTTGGGCCCCAGGACAGCATACACTGCCTCCAATGTTAGTGGAATCAGATGGGTGAATTCTTGGACCTCCGGGTAGCTTGCTCAGATGCAGGCATTAGCAATGGTGGACCAGCTGGATGAGCAAGTTCTTGGGTCCCTGGGAAGTCAGTGGCAATAGAAGTGGCAGGAAAACCCTCTGTATTCTGAGAACTGCACACTGATTTTGGCAGTGGCTGTGGTGCAGGGTTGCCATCCACAGCCCCAGACACAAAACTCTCTGGTTCTCCTGCTCACTACTGCTCCATGCAGAAGTGCAGAGGTGGGGAGGGACCCTACCCTTTGCATATGAGTCCAGGTGCACATGAATCCAGGGATGAAGGCCACATTGCCAGTGGGAGCACAGTGGCCACTCACAGTCCCAGACAGGCAGCCCTCTGGCTCACCTGGTCCAGCCCCCACAGCAGTAACAGAGGCTGTGCCCATAGTAGTGTGTCCAGGGGGAGAAGGGGTTCCACTCTATGTGCATGAGACTGAG
Organism: Piliocolobus tephrosceles; assembly: GCF_002776525.5. Taxonomy (NCBI): domain Eukaryota; kingdom Metazoa; phylum Chordata; class Mammalia; order Primates; family Cercopithecidae; genus Piliocolobus; species Piliocolobus tephrosceles. The sequence goes on along the minus strand of NC_045435.1, from coordinate 159,798,589 downwards.
CACAGTGGTTGTTCTGCCAGTGGGAGGGGATCATACTCTGCTTACGAGGTTGATCATAGAGTTTGTGCCACTTCTGGGGGTGGGGTCACTTCTCACAGCCCCATGCAGGGAGCTCACAGACTCTGGAAAACATGCATTTTGTATTCTTTTTTCCCAGGGGCTGCCTTTTTGGTGTGCTGCACTGTCCTTTCCCTGGGAAGCAGTATTCCCTGTGGGCTAGAGTACCAGGGACCCCATAGCACCTTTGGGTCTCATCAGTGCTATACCACTGTAGCCCTCCAGGTGGACACACGGGGATGTCAGTGGGGGCTCACAGGGTATGGAGATTTAGGGGTTGTGGTTCCCAGGACATGATGCAGACCCGTGATGGCTATGCTCTCACAGTGGTGCCCAGCTGCAGCTGCTTAGGTTTGGGTGGAGGGGGTGTTGAGTGACTCAACACAAGTTCCCTGTCTGGTGCAATGCCCTCAGTCTTCAAATCACCACTCATGCTACTGTCATGGTTTGTGTGGGTAAAGCAGCTCTCTTGTGGTATGGATTGCAGCAGTCTGTGGTGGGGATGTGGACCATGAAGTTCCCTCACTTACCCTTTCCCTGCAATAATGAGCTCCTCCCGGCTCCCAGCCAACATGCTTGCTTCCCTCTTCTGTGCCTCAGGTTTCCTGAATGCTAGTGTTCTCTCTTAAATGTTCTGTTTGAAGTATAATTAACTATTCATAATTTCAGTTCTTCTTTCTGGAGAGAGTGGGTGTCTGGTGTCTCTAGTCAGCCATCTTGAACTGGGACCTCAGATGACTATAATTAAAACAACTATTTTTTAAACTTCCTGAAAGAGTTGCTACAATTACTCCCATTTTTAAAGTGAGGACACTAAGACCTAAAGAAGGTCATACAACAAGCAGGGGCCAAAATCATGACTTCAATCCAGGTCTCTGTGAGTGAGGCTTTGCCTTGTTAAGTACAGCATTGTATTCTTTTTGAATACAGACATACAGATACAGTTTTCTTATATTATACCTCCATCTTGATGCAAAGGAGACTTGAGAGAGGGCATGGTTAAGGATTCAGAAGATTGAGAGGACAGTGCCTGTATTGGGTCCTTGAGTGACCAGAGAGAAATGGAAAACAGAGTAATTGTAAATTTCAATTTTTCCCACCATAACTATTCTTGTATGAGAGGTGGGTTAGGGCAGGATGCATTTGACCATCCTGGCTTTTCCTACAGGAGTTTCCTCATTCCTTACCTTGCCTGTTGCTCATGGCTTCCTCCACCACAAAGCATGGAATAGTATCCTTGGTGCTGTCCCATATTAGTAGAATTCATTCAGTTTCTTCCAAAATGGGTCAACAGCAGTGCACTGGATTGAATAATGTTTCCCCAAAATTACTGTCCACCCAAAACCAGTGAATGTGACTTTATTTGGAAATAGAGTCTTTACAGATGTAATCAAATTAAGAAGAGATCATACTGAATTAGGGTGGACTCTAACCTAGTCAGTGAGTGTTGTCATTATAAGAAAAGTGGAATTTGGACACAAACAGAAGATAGATGACCACGTGAAGATGGAGGAAGAGATTGGAATTATGCTGCCAAAAAACAGGGAACACTAAGGATTGCTGGCTACCATCAGAAGCTAGAAGAGGAAAGAAAGACTTCTTCCCTGGAGCCTTCAGAAAGGGCATGCTCTGCTGACACCTTCATTTTAGACTTCTGGCCTCCAGAACTGTAGGAGAATAAATTTCTGCTGTTTTAAACCCCTTAGTTTATGACAATTTTTTAGGAAGCTAATAAAAGCAGAAAACCTACCATTCCTCACCAATCTACTGCCCCAATGTCCCTATTCATCTAGCTCAGCTACGTGAATAACTGTTCTTTCTAAATTCAGGAAAAGTACAAAACTCCATTTTTTGAGAGACTTGCATGGCAAGGGTTCTTTAACTGTCCAAAAGAGACATTAAATGGGTAAACAACTAGAAAGATAACTACATTTCAATAATTCTACACTTAGCTTTATATAGATTTTTCAGACTGAGTACAGGCACATGCATGAGCACATGCAAATATACACCATTTTGAACTCCTTTTCTTCTTCAAACTCTGAGGATTGAAATAATAAAGTCACATTTATTCTTACACCTTTAAATGATAGTTTTCAGAATAAACATGCAAGTTACCTTACTATTTCTTTCATTTTCTTTTTTGGTAATTATTCTTTGGCTAAAACATTTCAAAAATGTTGCAACAAAATGGAAAAAGAAGATTCTTCTTTGAGGGCCATTCTTAAATGAAACTCTCTGGACCTTTAAAATTTGCATAATGAAATTAATTTAATGAAATGAACCTGTTTTCCCTTGAATCACTAATTCTAGTACCCATATGACTAGTCTTTCCCATTTCTTCCAGTGTTTTTGATATGGACAGGAGGCAGGGAAATACTGGGTAGAAAAGGGCAGTCCCTGAGAGGGCCTCACCCTCAAGCCTGGAACCACACCCCAAAGTGAGAATTTTACATCCCTGTTTTCTCACTTGAATGTTGCTTTTTCCAAAACCACCCTGGCCTGCTCTGCCCCCCATACTGTACCCATAAAAACCCCAGGCTCCCCTGGCAGAGGAGTGGCAGAGAAGGAGAGAAGGGAAGAAGCAGCCAGACATCAGAGAGAAGCAGCTTGACTTCAGAGGGACAGCTTGATGGCGGGACTTTGGAGAAGAGCCTGGCTGGGGACAGCCAGACTCCAAGGGAATACCAACTTCCTGGTCCTTCCTGTTCCATCCCATTTCCAGTTCCTTTCCCACTGAAAGCCACTTTCATCATTGGCAATAAAATCCTCTGTATTCACCACCCTTCAATTCATTCATGCAACCTGATTCTTCCTGGACACCGAACAAGAGCTCAGGAGTCATGAGTGTGGATGTTTGAGCAGTTTAACACTTAAACCATCTGCGGATGGCAAAGCTAAAAGAGCACTGTAATACATGGCCTCTCGGGCTCCAGGGGTCACGAGTACCCTGCTAGACACTATCCTGGGGCCACACAGAGTTCTGCTCCTGAGGGCACCCAGCACTTGTCCCACCCCCTGCACCCACTCCTCTGTGTGCCCCCCCTCCCACAAGGGGCTAAGAGCTGCAGTCTGAGTAAGTGAGGCACCCCTGTAGTGAGGCCTGTGAAGAGGTCAGGGAAAATTGCCTGTTCACTTTTATTTATAAATTTCCTCTATATACTTGGTTTTCCACTTCTCTTCATAAGATATTTAAACTTTCTTGAGTATCTGCATTTCTATACTTGATTTTTGCTCTTACCAGCCTCTTGGGACCCCCTTTTTTACTCTTTATAGCATTTCCACATTGTGTGCAGTCTTTTGGTTTCATAACTTGTTTTGTTTTTAGCAACCATTGTTTATTTCTTTTAAATTTATCAACTCATTCAAGCCTCCTTCAGGAGCTGGTCCTGCCTCTCTCTTAGCTTTTCAGCTGGTGTTGCAGAATTACTTAGTTGAATTGGGGTCACTGCATTTACTTAGATTTGCTCATTGTTTTCTAAGCTTACACTGGGGGTTATTGATTTTCTTTTTATTAGACAATGCTGTTGTTTTTCTGTTGCAGTAGCCAGGAGAAAGAATTTAGAACTGTTTTTAATCCACCATCTTTCAGAAAGTCTCCTGTCATGGTTAAACCTTTTGTGCCAGTCAAAACTCTTGCTCTTGACATTTCTCCATCTACTTAAATATCTTTTCATATGCCAAGTGTCTTGTAAGTTTAGCTTTGCATAAACTTTATCAATTTTTTGTTCTAAATAAGTCATTCATTGTTATACCAACATAAATACTATTTTTGCTTCTTATAATAGCTAGCACAAGGTTGCCTCATCTACGTACATTTATGTTTCAAAAACTTTTTAAAGTATTATTTTTATTAAAGAAAACTTGAAAAAATATTTGTATATACTTTTATAATGATACTATGCATAAACACACTTAAATGGCCAGGTAATAGTCCATTAAAAGTTGGCACCATTTCTCCAGTTAGACATTTAGTTTGTATAATTGGCATGTACTGTTTTGGTCTGCTGAACATCCTTTCCTTTTCCTTCAGGTAATTACACCCTCTTACCCAACCTTCTCTTTGGAAAATTGTCCTTCCTTTTCCTCACATATCGTTCTGATAGTACCAATCATAGCACATTGGTTCCATCCTAACTTATGGGAAGGCATACGTCTCAGGCCAAGTAATCTTAATTCCTGTGGTACTTTGGACCCAGTACCAAGAGTTCCCTTGTGACTTTGGGCTTTCCCACACTATATCACCTAAGATACATTTGCTGTTAGTGACAGGCACCCTAACTAGCAATGGTTTTAACCTCAGGGGCCTTAACATTTATTTACTTTTTATTAAGTAAAAAAAAAAAAAAAAAAAAAAAAAAAAAAAAAAAAAAAAAAAACTTTCATTAAGTAAGTAAATGTTATGCTCCTAAGGTTAAAACCATTGTGTTCCCCAAAAAGATATGCTGAAGTCTTAATTCTCAGTACATATGAGTGTGACATTATTTGGAAATAGGGGCTTTGAAGATGTAATCAAGTCACTATGAGGTCGTTAGGGTGGGCCCTGATCCAATATAACTGGTGCCCTTATAAGATGAAAAAAATGCCTTGGAAAGACAGAGACACACAGGAAGAAGATCATGTGACAACAGAAACAGATTAGAGTGATGCAGCTGCAAGCCAAGGAACAACAAGGATCAAAGGAAGCCACCAGAAGACAGGAAGAGACAAGGAAGGATTCTCCCCTACAGATTCTCCCTTTCAGAGGCAGCAATGCCCTGCTGACACCTTCATTTTGGACTTTTAGCTTCCTGGACTGTGAGACAATAAATGTCTGTTATTTTAAGCAACCCGGTTTGTGGTACTTTGTTGTGGCAGGCCCGGGAAGCTAATGTAGTAATGCATTAACGTCTCACAAAATCTGCAAGAAACAGAAAAGAAAACCTGTTGTTTTAAGTGCATTGAGACAAACTGGTCAATGAAAGCAGAGGCCACAAAACCTAGTATTCATTCATTTAAAAATATTATTTAATGCTTATTATGTGCCAGGAAATGCAAGGTGGCAAAAGGCAGCATGACCCAAATAATGCAGTGCACAAACTTTGCTATAAGCATTACTATTATTATTGTGGTTTTAAACAGGTGTCACCATTTATTGAATACTTATTACATGCCAACCCTATGTTTATTCTTTTCAAGACATTATCTCAGTCAGTTATCTCAACAGCTCTATGAAACAGTACTGTTATGTTGATATTCCACATTCCTAACAACAGGGAAACTGAAGCTCTCAACAAATGATTCATTTTATGTCTGTTAAGTTAGAACTGCACATGCAAGGGAACCTAGTGACAGCCATTGGCACCTCAGTTTTTGGGAAAAACCAGATACATCTCCATGCTTCATGATTAATATAATGATCCATTTGATCCTTCTCAATGCATCAAAGACTCACAACAAACTTCTCTGCCTGCTGTGGGCACGGCCCAGGACTTTGGGTTCTGCATGTTGCACACCATGGGATCACAGTCTGTGTCCACAGTCAGTCATTCTGACAGCAGACTCCACAGCAAATTCCTTTTGCAGGCCTGCATGGGGACCAAGCCTCCATCACTTGCTGGTCAATTGAAGTTTATAAGCATTCCACAATTTATACTGGCATTAATAACAGAGTCTGAAACTTTCCAGTCCCCAGTGATTGCATAACTCAATGCAGATTATGGTAAATATTGTCTCATATACATAGGTACATGAAAGCAACAATTAAAAATGTATTTTGAAATTAAAAATGTCTGAAAGTGTTTATGCTTTAGAGTTGAAGAATGCCTACCAAACTATGATACAGGCACTAATAGAAGATACTAATTGGAGTCTCCCCAGAATGGGTTCTCTATTTAAATATAACTTGGAAACACTACATAATAGAGGCTCTTTAAAGTACTGCTCTCAAGAAACCAATTTAACAAAGCTTAGCTCAGCATTTTTCATGCTTGTTTTCACTTAGATATGTGTGTGTCTCTATCTTTCTCTGAATTATGTGAGTCATACATTAATGTCCTTTAGCACAGTGTTGTAGGACATTAGTTATGAATTACTAAGTTAAAGTGCATTGTAAAAGTTTACCTAAGATGCTTGCATGAAAATAACGAGCAAGATAATGGTGGGGAGCATTCTAGAAACAAGGATCTGGCCACACATTGCAAAATCTGGGTAAAGGTTCATTGGGAGGAGGATGGGTCCTTAATGATATCCAACAGGTGTGACCATATTATTTTTGTTACAGTCTCGTAAATAAAAATCATATTGCATTATGACATTTTTTGTAACTTATGGTCTTGAATTTTAGCAACTCTAAAAATTTTTGAAAAAATACAATTTCTCTCTTAGAAAGGAACTCCTTAACTAAGCATACTGCCACGACCTGGTGTCAGTGTCTCACAACCATGGGTTCCAAATGATAAGGCATAAACCAAAGGCTTAGTTGAAGTAACCACAAACACTTCTTCCCCATTTAATATTGTGTTAGTCCATTTTCACACTGCTATAAAGAAATACCCAAGACTGGGTGATTTATAAAGATAAAAGGCTTAATTCACTCTCAGTTCTACACGGCTGGGGAGGCCTCAGGAAACTTACAATCAGGCAGATGGGGAAGCAGTCACCTTCTTCACAAGGTGGCAGGTTCCCTGAGAGAACTGTGTGAAGGAGGAACTGTCAAACACTTATAAAATTATCAGATCTCATGAGAACTCACTCACTATCATGAGAACAGCATGAAGGAAACCAACCCCATGATCCAATCACCTCCCTCCCTCAACACACGGGTATTACAATTTGAGATGAGATTTTGCGTGGGGACACAGAGCCAAACCATATCAAATTAAAGATATAAGTCTTCGTTAATATAATTTAGTGAAAACTGTTCAACTAGGCAGTTCAAGGGGGGTTCACTGAGGATGTGGCAGTGGAGCTAAGCCTTGAAGGACGAGTGAGAGTTTCCCAGTAGGAGAAGAAGAAAGAACGTATTTAAAGGCACAAAGGCCTAAAAGATGACAGCAAGCTCAGAGACAGGTAATTAGCTCTGTAGGGTTGAGGCATGGATTGGTAGGTGTATAGGATGGGGGTGGACAATGGGAGTGAGGTTGAAGGGTAGGTTGATGTAAGCTTAAAAAGCCTACTATAGGATCCAGATCCACCATTGAATTGGCTATGTGATCTTTGTTTATGTCTCACCTACCTTTTGAATTGGCTATGTGATCTTTGTTTATATGTCACCTACCATTTCCAGACCTCATATATTTAGTTAAAAGCACAAATTTTGGAGAAAGATTCTCAGGCTTTAACACATATTCATTCTATGATCTTAGACCAGTTACTTAACCTCTCTTTGCTTCAGTTTCAACTTCCTTAAAACAGATGAAACACTGTTGAAAGGATTAAATGTAGTAATACATGTGCTTGACACAAGATAGACATACGTCAACATTTGTAATTGTTGTTGATGATGTTATTGCATTATCATTATCATTATATTCATCATTTGAAAGGATATGCTGAGATGGCGTATGTGAATGTGTTTGGTAAGCTTAAAAGCAGAATGTAATTATCATGCCAAATAATCTGTTCATTATCTTATATATCAGTGGATCTTCATCAAAGCTGCCTGCTGGACCAGCACAAATGTCTGCACAGACAGTGCAGTGCAAACATCCAGAGGCACCATTCACTTAAGTCAGGAGCGACGGAAATGTTCTCAGCATTGGTGGGAGTGTTGGTCACACACGTATATACATATGTCCAAAAGCTAATAAAACTGTTCACTTAAGACCTGCGTATTTAAAAAAAAAAATTAATCACAGCTTAGAGCCATAAGCACTTCCTGGAAGTTCAGGCTTGCTTCAGATCAAAGCAGCCTCTGGGCTGCTCACTTTGAGTGGCTATCCTCATGACCCTCTGGTGGAAAGACCTTAAATGACCTTTTTCTCTCCATTTCTACCAGGTCTCTGTCTCTCCAGGAAAGAAATGAAGCAGGAAAACCCATCTTTTTGTTCCTAGGTAAGAAGAGGTTTGGCTCAATCTATTCCTTTGAATCTCCCCTCTTTTCACAGTTGGCTGGAGGTATTTTGTCTGTCCCACTCACCTTAGGACAAGCTGTAAGTTCCCAAATTGTCTCAGGTTTCAGGATGCTTTTTTGAAAAGTCCATTTCTCTTTTAAAAAAACAACACCTTAGAAGATCCAAGAAATTTATTTTTAACAGATTTTTGAAGTACTGTAAATCACCAGTACTTTCCAGCAGGGCACAATGTAAGACTCGACCATCATTATCAGTCAAGGTACTGGGTCTGCGGTGAGCCAGGCACCGAACAAAGCAAGAGGCACAAATTAAGGACGTTTTCCGGGCTAAGCCCCTGGTGGGCAGGAGCCCCATCTGGCTAAATTGCTTTGTGCCACGCAGAAGAGAAGAAACGAGTGGTTTTTTATATTAGCAATGGCTACATGCTTGTTGCAGGCCTATAGAAGTGAGCAAAGGCCAGAGTTGTCTGGGGTGTTTGACAGAAGGTTTTCTTGGGGCTAACTGAAGACCTAAATCCTCAAGCAGGTTGAAATTTCCTGGCAAAGGAATCAGGAAAAAAAAGATGAGAATTACCTCTCAGTTCCAAATGCCTCACAGAATACACATTGATTTGTTTATGATTCTTGAAAGACACACCATCCACTCCTAATGGTTCCAGAAAAACTGGGAACAAGTGTCGGTTATAGAGAGGTGTGGGTAAGCAGCTCCCCACACCCAAAGCCCCAGAAGAAGCCCACCGTTCCTCTTTTCATCTACCCAGCCCACTTTCATCCAAACTGCATTTTCCTGACTACACCCCAGTATGTTTGAAGAGAGATCACCAAGCAAAATGGTTGTGTGGGTCTTCCTTTCTCCTTTTCTTCTCTCCCTCTTCCCTTCTCCCTCCCTCCCTCTATTTCTCTCTCTCTCTCTCCCCCCTCTCCTCTCTCTCTAAACCTTTTACACTGCAGTTGAACAAGCCCCTGGATAAAGACTTTATCCAAAAACCCCCTCTTTAAAGTTATTTCAAATTTCTCTGCAAGGCTTTCAGAAATCTGTTTGTTTGAGGGCAGAATTAGATGTGACCGGCGTTTTATTGTGACATAAAACCATATTTCTTCCCTGGAAGATTAAAAAATAAAATCGGTTAATAAGAAAAGCTGTCAGCAACAGAAAATGGCTGACATAATCCGTTTATCCTCCGAGCAATAAAGATATTGGTCCTTGGGAGTCTATCCTCTCTCTCATGTTATTTCGCCCAAAACATTATCTTCCCAGCATTCTGATGGATTAAGAAGTCATATGGGAGATAGCAGGGAAATGACAGATACAAAAAAATATATAATATCCTTTCATTTCCCCTCCTCCCTCCACACTCACTCATATTCCCCCTCTCCTTTTCTCCCTCCCCCCACCCAAAACACACACACACACTTTATTTTCTTCTCTTTTCCCTCTCCCTGACACCCTCCCATTTTTCTCACTCTTTGGAAAAGAAATAGATCTTCCTTTACCCACAATCCAATACTCTGATAATCCTAACAGGGGTGGTGATGCAAAGTGGCTCCGAAGTCCATTCCTGCAGTGTGGGTGTGTGTATGTATGTGTGTGTGTGTGTGTGTGTGTGTCAGTGTCAGTGTGGGTGTTTGTATTTGTGTGTGTGTGTTGCTTGCACACATCTACATAAACACAGTCAAATGAAGAGGTGAACCCTTGATAAGGGTGTTGAACACTTAGCAAGAAAGAGAGTTAAGCACATTTAGCCACACTACTAGATTTTTAATCTAGGATTTCTGACAATAGCAGAAATTTCAGGAACAAGGCTGAAAGCAGCAAAGCTAAAGGAAGCAATAAAAGGAGTTTTGGAGAGGCTGCAATTAAAATATTGTTTGAGTTTTAAGAGATTGATAAAACCGTAAAGAAAAGGAAAAAGAAAAAGCACTGTGTGGCCAAACTTGTTTTCCTCGTTTCTCAATCAATGATGGCATCACCCATTTTTCCTCATGTACATGCAGATTTTTCCACACAAAATTTTCCTTCCATTGTTCTAGGGAAAAAATTCTTGAGATTATCCATTAGAACCCTCAGAATACTTTTTAAACTGTCTTACAAATAATCCCCCCTTCCTGCAATGTAAGGGAGAGATAATGGGAATGCAAATAGAAATTGGACAATGTCTCTAAAAGGTGCTCTTCTCTCCCCACTCCCCCTTTTTTGAGGCATAACTGACAAATAAAAATTGTATATGGTTGAAGTGTGTAATGTGATGATTTGATATACATGTACATTGTGAAATGATTACTACAATCAGCGTAATTAAAGCACCTTCTTCTGTTTAGCAAGTTACTCTTTTTTCCACCTGAGTCTCACTATTCTCCTTTCTAACTCCCCACTTCTCTCAGGTGAAAAACGAGCACTTAGGCGAGTCCTATGAATTTTTGTCAAACAACTAAATGTTTAGAGTCATACTGGCCAAGCTTTAGTTATGCTTCATGGGAATTTGACCAAATGAGTTTACTGCTGGCTGGCATGTGTGCTCTGCTAGGTAAGATGACAGGAAGCTGTAGAAAGAATAATAAATACCAAGAAGGAGATGGTGAACTCAATAAATGATTATGGAATGGAGCATTTCTGGAAATGATTTTCAGTGTGTCCATGAAAGTAAACAATTATGTATGCGTGTGTGTATATATGTGTATGCATATATATACATATATCATAAATGTCTATAAATAACGTAAATATATTCACAATTATTTTTAAGTCTTACTAGTCCATCCTTGCCCAAGTTACCAGAATCAGAAAATAATAAAACATACCATTCATCTAAGAGCTAATCCTCAGGTGTGTCCACACATGGGTGCGGGAGTGAGAATGGACCAAGTTGACCAAGTTAAAGGTAAGCGAGGAGGTGATGTGGGGGAGAAGGATAATGTGGTTTGAACATTTCACTCCACAAATTACTCCTTTTTTCTTCGTTAAAGCATTTGACAATTTGCAAATGACATAATGGAAATGCCATCAGGGTGCTGGAAAATAATTTTTATTTTCTTCAATTCATACACTTCTACTTACTCATACCTTTCTGCAGCAAAAGTCGTTTGAGACCATATTTTTCTATACATTTCGAAAGCAAGTTGCTATTGAAGGCTTTAATTGCATTGTACAAGATACACTCACATAAAAATAATGATACCTACTCAAAACAAATATACACATTTTATTATAGCAAAATCTCTTTATTTAAATGGCTATAAAACCAAATGTTGAGCAAATGTCTACAGCAATTAAAACAGAGTAGATTCATGAACCACAATTAGTGAAGTTAAATATTTAACTGAAGAAGAGGATGGTCCTCAATTATGAGATTTTAGTGCATAAAAGCTGCTTGAATTTTAAGTGTGCTTGAATTCTATAGCATGAAGCTGGGATCCTCAAATATTTTCATGTGATAGTATTGATGATTGAAACAGAAACTCTGAATTAAATGCCTCGTTGACAAGTTACTATGCCTAAAACACAATTCATTTGTTACTTCATTGAGTATGTTATTGTCATTGTGCTAATCCAGGCATCATAAATCATTCTAATGCAAGGTTTAATATGGCCATAAGCCACTGCTAGGAATTGACTAGGAATTAGCTTGGAATTGATTACAATCCCTGGATTATACACTTTGCCTATAACATTTATTCATTCTTCATTCAACAAACATTTATTGAGTTTTCACTGTACACTAGGTGCCATGCCTAGCAGTAGGGATCTGCAGATAAACAGGACAAGATCACTGACCTCTGAATGCCACAAACTGGCAGGAGGGACAGACCAGAGACAGGTAATGACACCTCAGTTTGTTGGTTGCTCTGGTAGAGGAGGTGAAGGGCTGGGGACACAGGGGTCATCTAACAGAGATGAGAGGTTCCATCTCAGCTTGGGGATAGTCGCATGGAAGCCTTTTCTTTACACACCACTAGCCTTCTCAAGTCTCCACCACCATCCTGATTTTGAGATACAGATGCCAGTGTCTCCTCCCAGAGCCCTTCCAGGACTTTTCCTGCAGGGAAGTTTACAAGAAGTTACTCTGGTGAACACATACTGTACCTCTGTTGTGGTTTACCTGCTCGTCACTTGTCTAACCAAGTAGCCCTAAAATAATGTCAAACAAAATGTAAGATGAGGCAGGTTAAACATAAATATGGATATCCATCCTAAAATTACTTTAAAAACTGAAAGTATGCCAGGTTATTTTTGTTACAAAAATTATAAACACCAAGATATTTCTAATACCTGGGTTGAATCCGTCAAAACACCGATAACACTGTATGGAAATTCGAATATATCTCTCTCTCTCCTCCTGACACTGAGATCCTTGGGAACCAGAATGGCTCATGGTAGGTGGTCTATAAATGTCTGTCATATTCAATCAAATGTAACAGTTTTCTAATTAATGGAAAGTATGAGCCACCAATGTTGAAAAAGAATCAGTTTGTCAAAAACAGTTACTTTGTTCCAATGATTGTCATAGTAAGATTGCCAGGCAGTTGGTCTATATATGTAACTCTTGATCTGATTTTGGTTCTATTTAATTAAAGTATTCAGTTTTACAGAAGGTTACCAAAATACTTTGTGTTACAAACTCAGACAAGTAATTTTAGAATACAATATAATTCACCTAATACTAAAACTAAATGGGCAGGATTAAATCACTGATGGTTTAGGAGGCAAGTCCCTGTAAAGACTAAGTATCACTTGCTTAGAGAGTGCGCAAATGCCAGTTAACAACACGTTTTCCATAAGTTATCAATGGAGTAAAAGACTATTTCAAAATGAAACCCCAGATTTGTTCAGGTCTACCTGTCTTCTTCTAGGAGCTGGTTGGCAATTTCTTTTCTTAGGAAACTTCCTGATAATATGAATTTGACTGAGCACACCCAGTAGTATAGAGTATAGATATCTGTATGCTTTTATGAAGAAAGTATTAATACTATGATCTGGAAACTCTACTAAGCATTTATTTAGTCCTTACCACAATGCTGTGAGTTGGTCACTATAATTATAGCTGATTTACAAACAAAGAAACTAAGACTTCCCAGAGCCAGACCTGGGATGCTATCTGTCAGATGTCAATGTTCTGACTCTCAATTACCATTCCATACTATCTTCACTGAGCTGATTTGCAGAAATATTATGTAAACCTTGCAGAATGTAACAGTTTCTTCCTGGTTGCATAAAACTTGAGAGGAAAAATGTGAATGCTCTCCTCAGAGCCTTCTCTCAGTGATTCGGCTACAATATTTTTTCTGTCTGGATGTTTCAAGGTCTTTGTCATCCACTTTCTTTGCTAATCTATTGGTGTTCTTTTTTTCTACCCTGCTGTCAAGCAAAGGCCAGTCCTACCCCCTGGTCAGTCAGTAAGGACCTGCCATGTGTCTAGCTCTGTGATTGGTGGCACAGGGAATCAAGATAAATGTTGAGGAAAAAAAAGTCTAAGTGAGCTGTAGTTCTAAAAAAACATTCCAGATCGTGGATATAAAGCTGAAATGAGGAAACATGGAAATAAGGTTTGTTTCCAAGGTTGCGATCAGACCTTATCTATATGCCTTCTCTCTTCCTCTCCTTTATTTTTATAATTATTTGCTTTAACTAACTTTGGCAGTTAACTGAAAACTCCTGATAAATAAGCTTCTATATGTACAACTAGACAATTGTTAAGGGCCTGAGGCCAGTCAGAGGAAAATTACTAGAGGCCTTAATGAAGACACAAAGAAACTTCCAAAAGTGTCATGAGTGGATTTGAAAAGTGGGACGAAAGTATTTTATGATAAATTTTTAATATATTTTATTCAAATATGTTTTAAGCAGAAAAAGTACACATAATTTTAAAAGTCTTCCAGAAATAGGCTCAAAAGAACTGTTGGATGTCTGATATTAAAAAACAGTGCATTCTATATAGATTTAACTAACTCACAAGATAATTTCCAGCTTGAAAGAGATAAGTAAATAAGTCATTGCCACATTTTAAAAAAAATATCCTGAGGGGACCTAGACAAGATGGCCAAATAAGAACAGCTTCAGTCTACAGCTCCCAGCAAGATCGATGCAGAAGGCGGGTAATTTCTACATTTCCAAATGAGGTACCCAGCTCATCTTACTGGGACTGGTTAGAGAGCAGGTGCATCCCATAGAGGGTGAGCAGAAGCAGGGCAGGGCATTGGCTCACCCGGTAAGTGCAGGGGTTGGGGAACTCCCTCCCCTAGCCAAGAGAAGCATGAGAGACTGTGCCATGAGGAATGATGCATTCCAGCCCAAATACTATGCTTTTCCCACAGTCTTTGCAACCCACAGACCAGGAGATTTGCTCAAGTGCCTACACAACCAGGGCTCTGGGTTTCAAGCACAAAACTGAGCAGCTTTTTGGGCAGACACTGAGCTAGCTGCAAGAGGTTTTTTCGTACCCCAGTGGCGCTTGGAATGCCAGCAAGACAGAACCGTTTACTCACCTGTAAAGGAGGCTGAAGCCAGGGAGCAAACTGGTCTAGCTCAGCAGATCCCACCCCAATGGAGCCCAGCAAGCTAAAATCCACTGGCTTGAAATTCTCACTGCCAGCACAGCAGTCTGAAGTCAACCTGGGACACATGAGCTTGGTACAGGGAGGGGTGTCTGCCATTACTGAGGCTTGAGTAGGCAGTTTTCCCTCACAGCATAAACAAAGCCACCAGGAAGTTCAAACTGGATGAAGACCACTGCAGCTTGGCAAAGCCAGTGTAGTAGGACTGTCCCTCTAGATTGCTTGTCTCTGGGCAGGGCATCTCTGAAAGAAAGGAAGCAGCCCCAGTCAGGGGCTTGTAAATAAAACTCCCATCTCCCTGGGACACTGCACCTGGGGAAAGGGGTGGCTGTGGGCACAGCTTCAACAGATTTAAACATTCCTGCCAGCCAACTCTAAATGGAGCAGCAGATCTTCCAGCACGGTGCTCGAGCTCCTCAAGTGGGTCCCTGATGCCTATGCCCCCTGACTGGTAGACACCTTCCAGAAGGGGTCAACAGACACCTCATACAGGAGAGCTCTGGCTGACATATGGCAGGTGCCCCTCTGGGACAAAGCCTCCAGAGGAAGGAACAGGCAACAAATTGCTGTTCTGTAGACTTTGCTGGTGATACCCAGGCAAACAGGGTCTGGAGTGGACCCCCAGCAAGCTCCAGCAAACCTGTAGCAAAGGGGCCTGACTGTTAGAAGGAAAACTAACAAACAGAAAAGAATAGCATCAACATCAATAAAAAGGACGTCCACACAAAAATCCCATCCAAAGGTCACCAACATCAAAAACCAAAGGTAGATAAATCCATGAAGATGAGGAAAAACCAATGCAAAAAGGCTGAGAATTCCAAAAACCAGAATGCCTCTTCTCCTCCAAAGAATCACAACTCCTCACCAACAAGGGAACAAAACTGGATGGAGAATGAGTTTCACAAATTGACAGAAGTAGGCTTCAGAAGGTGGATAATAACAAACTTCTCCCAGCTAAAGGAGCATGTTCTAACTCAATGCAAGGAAGCTAAGAACCTTGAAAAAAGGTTGGAGGAATGGCTCCCTAGAATAACCCAGTTAGAGAAGAACGTAAATGACCTGGTAGAGCTGAAAAATACAGTATGACAATGTCATGAAGCATACGCAAGCATCAATAGCCAAATCGATCAAGCAGAAGAAAGAATATCAGTGACTGAATATCAACTTAATGAAATACAGCATAAAGACAAGATTAGAGAAAAAACAATGAAAAGGAATGAACAAAACCTCCAAGAAATATGGGATTATGTAAATGACCAAACCTATGTTTGATTGGTGTACCTGAAAGTGACAGGGAGAATGGAACCAAGTTGGAAAACACTCATCAGGATATTATCCAGCAGAACTTGCCCAACCTAGCAAGACAAGCCAACATTCAAATTCAGGAAATACAGAGAACACCACAAAGATACTCCTCGAGAGTAGCAACCCCAAGACACATAATTGTCAGATTCACCAAGGTTGAAATAAGGAAAAAATGTTAAGGGCAACCAGAGAGAAATGTTGTGTTACCCACAAAAGGAAGTCCATCAGACTGACAGTGGATCTCTCTGCAGAAACCTGACAAGCCAGAAGAGAGTGGGAGCCAATTATCAACATTCCTTAAAAAAAATTTTCAACACAGAATTTCATATCCAGACAAACTAAGCTTCATAAGCGAAGGAGAAATAAAATCCTTTACAGACAAGCAAATGCTGAGAGAATTTGTCACCACCAGGCCTGCATTACAAGAGCTCCTGAATTGGAAACACTAAATATGGAAAGAAAATACCAGTACCAGCTACTGCAAAAACATACCAAAATGGAAAGACCGTCAATATTATGAAGAAATTGAATCAACTAATAGGCAAAATAACCAGCTAGCATCATAGTGACAGGATCAAATTCACATATAACAATGTTAACCTTAAATGTAAACTGGCTAAATGCCCCAATTAAAAGACACAGACTGGCAAATTGGATAAAGAGTCAAGACCCATCAGTGTGCTATATTCAGGAGACCCATCTCATGTGCAAAGACACACATAGGCTCAAAATAAAGGGATGTAGGAGTTTTGTTTTTTTTTTGTTTTTGTTTTTTTTTTTGTATTTAAGTTCCAGGGTACATGGTCACAACGTGCAGGTTTGATACATAGGTATACATGTGTCATGTTGGTTTGCTGCATCCATCAACTCGTCATTTACATTAGGTATTTCTCCGAATGCTATCCCTTCCCTAGCCCCCCACCCCACAACAGGCTCTGGTGTGTGGTGTTCCCCACCCTGTGTCTGAGTGTTCTCATTGGTCAGTTCCCACCTATGAGTGAGAACATGTGGTGTTTGGTTTTCTGCCCTTGTGATAGTTTGTTGAGAATGATGCTTTCCAGTTTCATCCATGTCCCTACAAAGGACATGAGTTCATCCTTTTTTATGGCTGCATAGTATTCTATGACATATATGTGACACATTTTCTTTGTCAAGTCTATCATTGATGGACATTTGGGTTGGTTCCAGTGTTTGCTATTTTGAATAGTGTCACAATAAATGTACGTGTACATGTGTCTTTACAGTAGTATGATTTATAATCCTTTGGGTATACACCCAGTAATGGGATTGCTGGGTCAAATAGTACATCTAGTTCTAGATCCTTAAGGAGTCACCACACTGTCTTCCACAATGGTTGAACTAATTTACGCTCCCACCAACAGTGTAAAAGTGTTCCTATTTCTCCACATGCTCTCCAGCATCTATTGTTTCCTGACTTTTTAATGATTGCTATTCTAATTGGCATGAGATGGTATCTCGTGGTGGTTTTGATTTGCTTTTCTCTGATGACCAGTGACAATGAGTATTTTTTCATGTGCCTGTTGGCTGCATAGATGTCTTCTTTTGAGAAGTGTCTGTTCATATCCTTCACCCACTTTTTGATGGGGTTGTTTGTTTTTTTCCTGTACGTTTGCTTGAGTTCCTTGTAGACTCTGGACATTACCCCTTGATCAGATAGGTAGATTGCAAGAATGTTCTCTCATTCTGTAGGTTACCTGTCCATTCTGATGGTAGTTTCTTTTGCCATGCAGAAGCTCTTTAGCTTAATTAAATGCCGTTTGTCTATTTTGGCTTTTCTTGCCATTGCTTTTGGTGTTTTAGTCATGAAGTCTTTGCCCATGCCTATGTCCTGAATGATATTGCCTAGGTTTTCTTCTAGGGTTTTCTATGGTTTTAGGTCTAACATTTAAGTCTTTAATTCACCTTGAATTAATGTTTGTATAAGGTGTAAGAAAGGGATCCAGTTTCAGCTTTCTACATACAGCTAGCCAGTTTTCCCAGCACCATTTATTAAATAGGGATTCCTTTCCGCACTTCTTGTTTTTCTCAGATTTGTCAAAGATCAGATGATTGTAGATGTGTGGTGTTATTTCTGAGCCGTCTGTTCTGTTCCATTGCTCTATATATCTGTTTTGGTAAGAGTACCATGCTGTTTTGGTTACTGTAGCCTTGTACTATAGTTTGAAGTCAGGTAGCGTGATGCCTCCAGCTTTGTTCTTTTTGCTAAGGATTACTTGGCAATGAGAGTTCTTTTTTGGTTCCATATGAAATTTAAAGTAGATTTTTTCAAATTCTGTGAAGAAAGTCAGTGGTAGTTTGCTGGGGATGGCATGGAATCTATAAATTACCTTGATCAGTATGGCCATTTTCACAATATTGATTCTTCCTACCCATGAGCATGAAATGTCTTTCCATTTGTTTATATCCTGTCTTATTACCTCAAGCAGTGGTTTGTAGTTCTCCTTGAAGAGATCCTTCACATCCCTTGTAAGTTGGATTCCTAGGTATTTCATTCTCTTTGTAGCAATTGTGAATGGGAGTTCACTCATGATTTGGCTCTCTGTTTGTCTGTTACTGGTGTATAAGAATGCTTGTGATTTTTGCACATTGATTTTGTATCCTGAGACTTTGCCGAAGTTGCTTATCAGTTTAAGGAGATATTGGGCTGAGATGATGGGGTTTTCTAAATATACAATCATGTCATCTGCAAACTGGGGCAATTTGACTTCTTCTCTTTCTAACTGAATACCTTTATTTCTTTCTCTTGCCTGATTGCCCTGGCCAGAAATTCCAATACTATGTTTAATAAGAGTGGTGAGAGAGGGCATCCTTTCCTTGTGTCAGTATCCAAAGGGAATGCTTCCAGATTTTGCCCATTCAGTATGATATTGGCTGTGGGTTTGTCATAAAAAAGCTCTTATTATTTTGTGATACGTTCCAACAATACCGAGTTTATTGAGAGTTTTTAGCATAAAGGGCTGTTGAATTTTGTCGAAGGCCTTTTCTGCCTCTATTGAGATAATCATGTGGTTTCTGTCGTTGGTTCTGTTTATGTGATGTATTAGGTTTATTGATTTGCATATGTTGAATCAGCCTTGCATCCCAGGGATGAAGCTA
The DNA here is from genome assembly GCF_002776525.5 of Piliocolobus tephrosceles. Taxonomy (NCBI): domain Eukaryota; kingdom Metazoa; phylum Chordata; class Mammalia; order Primates; family Cercopithecidae; genus Piliocolobus; species Piliocolobus tephrosceles. The sequence continues at coordinate 159,779,508 of NC_045435.1, read as the reverse complement.
ACTTAATCGTGGTGGATAAGCTTTTTGATGTGCTGCTGGATTCAGTTTCCCAGTATTTTATTGTGGATTTTCGCATTGATGTTCATCAGCGATATTGGTCTAAAATTTTCTTTTTTTTTTGTTGTGTCTCTGCCAGGCTTTGGCATCAGGATGATGCTGGCCTCATAAAATGTGTTAGGGAGGAGTGCATCTTTTTCTATTGATAGGAATAGTTTTGGAAGAAATTGTACCCGCTCCTCTTTGTACCTCTGGTAGAATTCGGCTGTGAATCCCTCTGATCCTGGACTTTTTTTGGTTGGTAAGCTATTAACTACTGCCTCAATTTCAGAGTCTGTTGTTGGTCTATTCAGAGATTCAACTTCTTCCTGGTTTAGTCTTTGGAGGGTGTATGTGTCCAGGAATTTATCCATTTCTTCTAGATTTTCTAGTTGATTTGCATAGAGGTGTTTTTAGTATTCTCTGATGGTAGTGTCCAAGAGATTCTAGTATGTTATGTCTTTGTTCTCATTGGTTTCAAAGAACATCTTTATTTCTGCCTTCATTTCGTTACTTACCCAGTAGTCATTTAGGAGCAGGTTGTTCAGTTTCCATGTAGTTGTGCAGTTTTGAGTGAGTTTCTTAATCCTGAATTCTAATTGGATTGCACTGTGTTCTGAGAGATAGTTTGCTGTGATTTCTGTTCTTTTACATTTGCTGAGGAGTTCTTTACTTCCAATTATGTAGTCAATTTTAGAATAAGTGCGATGTGATGCTGAGAAGAATGTATATTCTGTTGATTTCAGGTGGAGAGTTTCGTAGATGTCAATTAGGTCTGTTTGGTGCAGAGTTAAGTTCAAGTCCTGAATATCCTTGTTAACCTTCTGTCTCGTTGATCTAATATTGACAGCAGGGTGTTAAAGTCTCCCATTATTATTGTGTGGGAGTTTAAGTCTCTTTGTAGGTCTTTAAGGTCTTGCTTTATGAATCTGGGTGCTCCTGTATTGGGTGCATATATATTTAGGATAGTTAGCTCTTCTTGTTGAATTTATCCCTTTACCATTATGTAATTGATGTAATTGCCTTCTTTGTCTCTTTGATCTTGTTTTAAAGTCTGTTTTATCAGAGACTAGGATTGCAACCCCAGCCTTTTTTTTTTTTTGCTTTCCATTTGCTTAGTAGATCTTTCAGGATGGAGGGGTATTTACCAAGAAAATGGAAAGAAAGAAAGAAAAAAGCAGGGATTGCAATCCTAGTCTCTGACAAAGCAGACTTTAAACCAACAAAGATCATAAAAGACAAAGTAGGGCATTACATAATGGTAAAGTGATCAATGCAACAAGAAGAGCTAAGTATCCTAGATATAGATGCACCCAATACAGGAGCACCCAGATTTGTAAAGCAAGTTCTTTACCTACAAATAGACTTAGACTCCCACACAATATTACTGGGAGACATTAATACCCCACTGTCAATATTAGATAGATCAATGAGAGAGAAAATTAACTAAATATTCAGGACTAAATTCAGCTCTGGACCAAGCGGACCTAACAGACATCTACAGAACTATCCACCCAAAATCAACAGAATATACATTCTTCTCAGCACCACATCACAATTATTCTCAAATTGACCACATAATTGGAAGTAAAAAACTTCTCCCCAAATGAAAAAGAACAGAAGTCACAAGAAACTGTCTCTTAGACCACAGTGTAATCAAATTAGAACTCAGGATTAAGAAATTCACTCAGAACAACACAACTACATGCAAACTGAACAATTTGCTCCTGAAAGACTGCTGGGTAAATAACAAAATTAAGGCAGGCATAAATTAGTTATTTGAAACAATGAGAACAAAGACACAATGTACCAGAATCTCTGGGACACAGCTAAAGCAGTGTTTAGAGGGACATTTATAGCACTCAATCCCCAAAGGAGAAAGCAGCAAAGATGTGAAATCGACACCACAACATCACAATTAAAAGAACTAGGGAAGCAAGAGCAAATAAATTCAAAACCTAGCGGAAGACAAGAAATAACTAAGATCAAAGCAGAACTGAAGGACATAGAGACACAATAGAGACACACACACACACACACACACAGAGACCTTCAAAAAATCAACGTATCCAGGAACTAGTTTTTTGAAAAGATTAACAAATTAGAAAGACTGGTAGCCAGAATAATAAAGAAAAAAGGAGAGAAGAATCAAGTAGGCACAGTAAAAATGATAAAGGGGAGATCACCAATGACCCCACAGAAATACAAACTACCATCAGAGAATACTATAAACACCTCTATGCAAATAAACTAGAAAATCTAAAAGAAATTGATAAATTCCTGAACACATATATCCTCCCAAGACTAAACCAGGAAGGAACAGAATCCCTGCATAGACCAATAACACGTTCTGAAATTGAGGCAGTAATTAATAGCCTACCAAGCAATAAAAGCCCAGGACCAGACAGATTCATAGCCAGCTTCTACCGGAGGTACAAGGAGGAGCTGGTACCATTCCTTCTGAAACAATTCCAAACAATAGAAAAAGAGGGAATCCTCCCTAACTTATTTTATGAGGCCAACATCAGATGATACCAAAACCTGGCAGAGACACAACAAAAAAAGAAAATTTCAGGTCAATATCCCTGATGAACATCATTGTGAAAATCCTCAATAAAATACAGGCAAACCAAATCCAGCAGCACATCAAAAAGCTTATCCACCATGAACAAGTCAGCTTCATCCCTGGGATGCAAGGCTGGTTCAACATATGCAAATCAATAAACCTAAACCATCACATAAACAGAACCAATGAAAAAACCATATCATAATCTAAATAGATGCAGGAAAGTCCTTTGACAAAATTCAACACCCCTTGATGCTGAAAACTCCCAATAAACTAGGGATCGATGGAATGTACTCAAAATAATAAGAGCTATTTATGATGGACCCACACCCAATATCATACTGAATGGGCAAAAACTGGAAGCATTCCCTTTGGAAACCAGCACAAGACAAGGATGCCCTCTCTCACCACTCTTATTAAAAATAGTGTTGGAATTTCTGGCCAGGGCAATCAGGCAAGAGAAAGAAATAAAGGGTATTCAGTTAGAAAGACAGGAAGTCAAATTGCCCCTGTTTGCAGATGACATGATTGTATATTTAGAAAACCCCATCATCTCAGCCTAAAAACTCCATAAACTGATAAGCAACTTCGGCAAAGTCTCAGGATACAAAATCAATGTGCAAAAATCACAAGCATTCCTATACACCAATAACAGACAAATAGAGAGTCAAATCATGAGTGAACTCCCATTCACAATTGCTACAAAGAGAATAAAATACCTAGGAATCCAACTTACAAGGGATGTAAAGGACCTCTTCAAGGAGAACTACAAACCACTGCTCGAGGTAATAAGACAGGATATAAACAAATGGAAAGACATTCCATGCTCATGGATAGGAAGAATCAATATCGTGAAAATGGCCACACTGTCCAAGGTTATTTATAGATTCAATGCCATCCCCATCAAGCTACCACTGACTTTCTTCACAGAATTTGAAAAAGCTACTTTAAGTTTCACAAAGAACCAAAAAAGAGCCCATATAGCCAAGACAATCTTAAGCAAAAAGAACAAAGCTGGAGGCATCATGTTACCTTAGTTCAAACTATACTACAAGGCTACAGTAACCAAAACCACATGGTACTGGTACCAAAACAGATATATAGACCAATGGAACAGAACACAGGCCTCAGAAATAATGCCACACATCTACAACCATCTGATCTTTGACAAACCTGACAAAAACAAGAAATGTGGAAAGCATTCCCTATTTAATAAATCATGTTGGGAAAACTGGCTAGCCACATGCAGAAAACTGAAACTGGACCTCTTCTTTACACCTTATATAAAAAATTAACTCAAAATGGATTAAAGACTTATACATAAGACTGAAAACCATAAAAAGCCTACAAGAAAACCTAGGCAATACCATTCAGGACATAGGCATGGGCAAAGACTTCATGACTAAAACACCAAAAGCAATTGCAACACAAGCCAAAATTGACAAATGGGATCTAATCAAACTAAAGAACTTCCACATAGCAAAAGAAACTACCATCAGAGTGAACAGGTAACCTACAGAATGGGAGAAAATTTTGCCATCTATCCATCTGAAAAAGGGCTAATATCCAGAACCTACAAGGAACTTAAATAAATTTACAAGAAAAAAACAACCCCATCAAAAAGTGGGCAAAGAATGTGAACAGACACTTTTCAAAAGAAGACAGTTATGCAGCCAACAAACATATGGAAAAAAAGCCCATTATCACTGGTCATTAGAGAAATGCGAATCAAATCCACCATGAGATACCATCTCATGCCAGTTAAAATGGCAATCATTAAAAAGTCAGGAAACAATAGATGCTGGAGAGGATGTGGAGAAATAGGAATGCTTTTATATTGTTGGTGGGAGTGTAAATTAGTTGAACCATTGTGGAAGCCAGTGTGATTATTCCTCAATTATCTAGAACCAGAAATATCATTTGACCCAGCAGACCCAATACTGGGTATATACCCAAAGGATTATAAATCATTCTACTATAAAGACACATGCACACGTATGTTTATTGCAACACTATTCACAAAGACTTGGAATCAATCCAAATGCCTATCAATGATAGACTGGACAAAGAAAATGTGGCACATATACACCATGGCATACTATGCAGCCATAAAGAAGGATGCACTCATGTCCTTTGCAGGGACATGGATGAAACTGGAAACCATCATTCTCAGCAAACTATCACAAGAATAGAAAACCCAGCCTCGCACGTTCTCATTCATACGTGGGAGTTGAACAATGAGAACACATGGACACAGGGAGGGGAACATCACACAGTGGGGGCCTGTCAGGGGGTAGAGGTCTAGAGGAGGGATAGCATTAGGAGAAATACCTAATGTAGATGACGGGTTGATGGGTGCAGCAAACCACCATGGCACATGCATACCTATGTAACAAACCTGTTACTTTGGGTCGTATGGCCATTTTCACCATATTGATTCTTCCTATCCATGAGCATGGAATGTGTTTCCATTTGTTTATATCCTGCACATATATCCCAGAACTTAAAGTATAATAAAGAAAAAAGTCCTTTCTGCTACTATGCACACATGTATGTTGTCCCAATAGAGAAATCATTTTTTCTGATTGAGAGTGGCCACTTGGAGCATAGGAAAACTTCTCGTGGAGAAAGTAGTTTCTCTGTGTGCAAAGAATGCACAGGAAATGTAAATCCCTCAGATTAGTTTGAGAAGACTAAAGATAAGGCTTCTATATAACACCAATTAGAAGCCAGTACAGGGAGAATAATGCTGACAGTGAAGAAAGTTGTCAACCTGAGATGACTTTGGTCACATTTTTGATACTTAATATCTACATGAGAAAAAGCAAAAAATACTTTTTAAAGAAGAATAAGAAAGACTACAGTAGGATTAATATATGCTGATACTTTCAGTTGATTATAAGAAAGACCTGTTGCTTAAATTTCTTTCTAGTTTGCTCTAAATGGCATCCACCTTAAATTTATTTTGCAAAACCAATAATCAAAAATAGCAAAATAGCAAACCTTTTCCTTTATTTGCACCATGTATGATCATATATTATCTATTTTCCACATGTAGATAATAGCTCTTCTCTAAGAACTCTTAAAAATCAGAAAGGAAAAAACTATAGGAAAATGAACTAACAATTTTTTTTTTTTAGACGAAGTCTCTCTCTGTCGCCCAGGCTGGAGTGCAGTGGCACAATCTCTGCTCTCTGCAAGCTCCGCCTCCTGGGTTCATGCCATTCTCCTGCCTCAGCCTCCCAAGTAGCTGAGACTACAGGTGCCCACCACCACGCCCAACTAACTTTTTATATTTTTAGTAGAAACGGGGTTTCACCGTGTTAGCCAGGATGGTCTCGATCTTCTGACCTCGTGATCCGCCTGCCTTGGCTTCCCAAAGTGCTGGGATTACAGGCTGAGCCACTGCGCCCGGCCGCTAAGATATTTTTAAGTAAGCAATCAACAACAACAAAATCCAAATGGTTAAAAAGATACATATGCAACAGGATGTTAAAAATTGAATGAGGAAAAATAGTAAGTGCCAAGGATCCTCAGGTTCCAGACATGCTGAGTGATTGTGAAAACTATTCTGCCAGCTCAGGTAGTCACCCTTCCCCAGCCTAAAAGAGAGTGGAAGCTGAAGAAACCACTTGAAGGAAAGTCATCAGTGTGTTGTGCTTCTAACCCATCCCCTGCTTTCTTCAACAGTTCTTCCTCACCTCCAGCCACTGGAGAAGGAATCTCTCAGAGAGCATGATCTGTAGTTTCCTGAGTCTGAAGAATAGCAGTTGAATTTTACATTGTCTGAGGAGACTAAATGTGGATGGCTATATCTGAACCCACAGAGTAAAAAGAGTTATATCAGAAGCTAGTCTCTTCCAAGAATGGTAGGGTTTGCCTGTAGGTTAACAAGTCCAAGGAAAGGAGCAAGAAAAGTTTTTTAAAAGACAACATCCTAGCAAGCTTCTTGACAGGGCCTGGATAACCTCAGGAGGAAAAGGCTATGCATGCACAGAGAGGTGGGGTATATAACAGGCCAGCCAATAGAGGCACTGTCCACCTCATGAGAGCCCAATACGGTGAGGATCCTAGGAAAGAATTTTCATGATGGTCATGTCTAGCTCTTCTGCAGTTGTGGAAAAAATTGAGTTTGGGGGAAACTACTTTTCACTAAGTTATAAAGTAAAAAAGAGATATACTACTTTTTACTAAAACTTTTAATTAATTTACTAAGTTGTGCAAAATGGGAAACTAGCCATGCCTTCTCACCATTGAAGATTTCCCAGCCAAGAGCAATTCTAAAATGGGGGAAGATGAAGTTTTAGAGTGGAAAGTACTACAGAGTTATATAATATGACACTGAACTGGATATTTTAATTTGTGATATGAAGTTGTTTTTGGAACTGGAATTGGCAGAAGGACTATTTGTAAAAGTTATTGAACCTTCCAGAAGAGTCTTTCAAGGAAGAATGAGTCTGAAAAGTGGTTTAAATTGACAATGGAGAAATGAATAAAATTGTTTATACCATATTTGGGACATTTGATCAATAAGTTAGTTCCACAGATAAAAATGTTTAACTTGGAAGGAAAGAATAAAGGGAGACAAAGAGGAAAAGAAGACAGAAAGAGGAAGGAAGGAAAGAAGGAAGGAAGGAAGGAAGGAAGGAAGGAAGGAAGGAAGGAAGGAAGGAAGGAGAGAAAAAAGGGAAAGGAAAGAAGAAAAT
>NC_045435.1:159764374-159772190 GCF_002776525.5 Piliocolobus tephrosceles | reverse complement strand
GAAGGAAGGAAGGAAGGAGAGAAAAAAGGGAAAGGAAAGAAGAAAATGAAGGAAGGAAGGAAAATAATGGAAGAAGAAAAGGAAGAAGGAAAGGGAGGAAAATATATGCTAATAAAAACAACCACATACCCATTTTCACATAACAATTCAGTAGCACTGTTATATAATGCCAGTACTCATAGAGGGTGCTGATGAAAAGAAGCAACCATTCTTTTACAATGTTGGCAGGAGAGTTAATGCAGCTTCCACAAGGGCTTTTTGGAAATATGTATCAAAAGCTTTAAAAACCCTCTAACCAAATAATTCTACTCCTAGGAATTTATTCTAAAAAAAAAATTATGGATGCACAAAGATTTTGCTACAGAAATACTCATTATGGTACATTTTATAATAACAAGAAAAAAAGAAAATAACATAGCTAATGATCAATTAAACTATGGAATCCCACAGAGAAGAATATCTATGTCCTTTTTAGTTTTAAAAAAACACTGTGTAGCAGTACCTACATATGTATATATAATGGATGGGGATGATTTATATCAAAATATTAAAAATAGCTAAACTCTGATTATCACAATTGGATGATTTTAATTTTCTTCTTTTCACTTCCATAAATTTTCTATAATAAGCATCCAATACATTTATGATTAAGAAAAAATACATGTTATATTTTAAAGAGTATGCTTATACTCTTAAAAGAACATAATTACCTGAATTACATGCTACTCTCCTAATACTTGGTAATCCATGCCTGCAGAAAACTGGCATTGTAGTCTGTGCAATTATAACCCAAACTTTGCCAACCCCAGAATTTAGAGAATTCAGAATTTAGTCAGAATACTTAGGAACTGATGATGAACTAATCAGATCTAATATTATAAATCAAATCAGGCAGCAACAAACATCAAGAGTGCTTAGAAGGCTAAAGTTTGAGAATGAAGCACCAGCTTTATACCAATGGCCAACTCCAGTATAACCATGAATTATAGACTGAATTTTTTGCATCCCCTAGAATTCACAGGTTGAAATGGTAAACTCCAGGCTGGTTATATTTGGAGTAGAAGTAATTAAGTTTGCATTAGGTCTTAAGAGTGACTTCCTGATCCAATAGGGACTTATAATAAGAGACCTCAGAGAGTTTGATTACTTTCTCTCTTCATGTGCACACACCAAGGACAGGCCATGTAAGGACATAGCAAGAAGGTAGCTGTCTGCAGGCCAAGAATAGAGCCCTCACAAAAAAACCAACCCTGCCAAATCTTGATCTGGAACTTCTAGCTCCCAGGACTGTGAGAAAATAAATTGTTGTTGTTAAAGTCACCCAGTCTGGTATTTTGTTATGGCAGTCCAAGCTGACTAATACAGATTTTGGTACCAAGGAGTAGGGTGCTGCTGTAACAAATAACTAAAAATGTGAAAGAGGCTTTGGAGCTGGGTGATAGATGGAGATGGGATAAATTTAGAAACATGTGGTAGAAAAAGCTTACATTGCATTGAATTAAGTAGTGACACAAATGTGGATTGTATTAGTCCATTTTCATACTACTATAAAGGTACTACCTGAGACTAGGTAATTTGTAAAGGAAAGGAAAGAGGTTTAATTGACTCACAGTTCTGCATGGCTGGGAAGGTCTCAGGAAACTTGCAATCATGGTGGAAGGTGAAGGGGAAGCAAGGCACGTCTCATGTGGTGGCAGGAAAAAGAGAGTGAAACAGAGAGGAAGTACAACACTTAAAACCATCAGCTCTGGTGAGAACTCCCTCACTATCATGAGAACAGCATAGGGGAAACCATCCCCATGATCCAATCAACTCCTACCAGGTCCATCCCCCCTGAAACATGGGGATTACAATTCCAGATGAGATTTGGATAGGGACACAGAGCCAAACCATATCATGAATATTAAAGGCAACTCTGGTGAGGGCTCAGGAAAAAAAGGAGAGTTATAAAGAAAGCTTCTATCATCTTAGAGAACATATATTTCACCATGAACAGAATGTTTGTAGAAATATGGACATTAAAGGCCATTTTGGCAAGGCCACAGAAAGAGATGAGGAATAAGTTATTGGAAACTGGAGGAAAGGTGATCCTTATAATAAAGTGGCAAAGAACTTGGCTACATTCTGTTCTAATGTTTGGAAGAAAGTAAAACTTGTGAGTGATGAAATTGGTATTTGGCTAAGGAGATTTTTAAGCTAACTGTTGAAGGAGCAACTTGATTTCTCCTTACCACTTATAATAAAATGAGAGAGAAGAGAGATAAATTGAGGGAATTGTTAAGGAAACAATGGAACCAGAACTTGAAGCTTTGAAAATTTCTCAGCTCATCAATATTGCAAGACGAAAAAGCATGTTCTGAAGAAAATTCTAAGGCTGTGGATCAACAACTATTTGATAAGGAGATTGGTATGAGTGCGAACAACAGATTTAACCAGCCATCTCAGCAGGAACCAGGAATAAAGATGAGATTACACCAGCAAAAACACTGACAGTTTGGAACAAAGGAAACAGGATGGAACAATAAAACTATTTGGCTAAGAATGTGTTTTATTCTTCAAAAAAGGAGGATGATCCTATAATCCAGCGATCATCAGAGCTGCCATTCTCACCACAGGCCCGGGGCAAGGCTGTTTTCTCCTCTGCCTCAAAGCTTACAGAAGTTGTGGCCTCCTCTTCAGTTTCAGCAGGCCAGGCTGCCACAACCCAGTGCTTCATGGGCAGGGAAGCCCTATGGAGGTGAATAGGTAGAGATGCCCCACAGAGCTATAGGAGTGATGTTGCCACCCCAGTGGGGCTGGAGGGTAGAGCACTGGACCAAAAAATATTCTCAGATCTCAAGATCTCTTGGAATTTGCTTTACTGGGTTTTGGACTTGCTCAACACCTGGCACTCCTTTCTTCTTTCCTATTTCTCCTTTGGAGTAGGAATGTTTATTGTATGCTTCTCTTATCATTGTGTTTTGGAAGCACATATCTTGTCTGGTTTCAGTTTCACAGCTACACAGCAATTTTGCCTCAAGGTGAATAATGCCTCAAGTCCCACCCACATCTGATTTTGAAATTTAGATGTGATCTTAGACTTTAGAATTGATGCTAGAATGAGTAACAACTTTGGGGGCTGTTGGGATACAATTAATATATCTTTCATGAAAGAAGGACATACATTTTGGGATAGCGGGAGTGGAATCTTATGGACTGAAATTTTGTGACCTTTCAAAATTCCTATGTTGAAGCCCTAAACCCTAGGGTGGCTGTATTTGGAGAAGGAATCTCTAAGGAAGTAATTAAGATTCAATGAGGTCATAAGGGTGGGGCCCTGATCCAATAAAATCAGTGTTCTTATAAAAAGAGACAATAGAGAGGTCACTTTGTCTACAAACGTGCACTAAAGAAAAGTCATGGGACAACATGGCCCCAACAGCTGTCTATCAGCAAGCTCAGAAGGGCGACTTCACCAAAAACCAAATTTACCAGCACTTTGGCCTTGGACTTGCCAGTCTTCAAAACTGTGTGAGATAAATTTCTGTTCTTTAAGTACTCAGTCTGTGGTATTTTGTTATGGCAACTCAAGCTGACTAATGTACCATGTTAAATGGCAACAAGATTCACACTCGGTGCAAGTTTGTGGAAGTTTGGGGACCTGAGAGAGAGTAAAGAACAAGGTCTATTTATTCAATGAGGTGATTCCAGGAAAGAAAGAAAGTAAAAGTGAGACACCTCTGAATTCATGCAGGTGTGTGCATTTGGCTTCCGATGGTGTTTTTTTTTTTTTTAGATAGACCGTCTTTCTACACTACATTTCACTTGCTTCTGCCATGTCCATATCCCATTACTATGCTCTTTAGTCTGCACTGTTTTAACTCAGAGTGACTTTTAGGTCAAAATGAAAGAATTAGAGACATGGTGGCTCACTTCTATAATCCCAGCACTTTGGGAGGCCAAGGCAGAGTTCAAGAACAGCCTGGCAAACATTGTGAAACCTCGTCTCCACTAAAAATACAAAAAATTAGCTGGGAGTGGTGGTAAGTGCCTGTGAGGCAGGAGAATCGCTAGAACCCAGGAGGCAGAGGTTGCAGTGAGCTGAGAGCGTGCCATTGCACTCCAGCCTGGGTGACAGAGCAAGACTCTCTCAAAAAATAAATAAATAAAAAATAAAAAAAGAGAAAGAATTAGCATAGGCATAAACTTCACTCTCTATTTCAAACACTAGAATGACTAAAAAATATTTTTAGGCTAAAAGACACACTTACTGAATTGACAAAGAACGAAGTTTGACATTACTAAATGTAAGAGCGAATGTAAAGCCATAGGATTTCTTTACACATTGCCTGTGTGAGTGTAATTTGGTGCAATCAACATTTTGGCATTACCCCCAAAGCTGAACACTCATATTCCCTATAACCCACTGATTCGATTCTTAAACATAGATGAGAAACTTTGGCAGATGTATAACAGAATAATTTTATAGAAACACTGTTCATAGTTCTCAGTAGCAAAATCTTAGAAGCAGCTCATATGTCATTGATAACAGAGTGGATGAATAAACAATGGTATATTTACAAAATGGATTATTATACAATGGTCCGAACAAATGAACTACAGTGACTCAAAATGATAAAGGTAGATCTTGCATATTTAGTAGAAAGTGAAAAGGTTAGTCCCAAAGGATTATACACACTAATAAAATTTTGGGGGATGTAAAAAATAATTAAAATTAAAATATGCTTTATAAGATATGTATATGTCCATTAAAATTATATATAAAAAGGAAGGGAATGATGACTACAGGATTCAGAAATATGGGTGGAGGAAAGTGGATGTATTGTGAGGAAAACAATATTGCTAGATGTACATTATTGCCAAACACAGCTTTGTGGTGAGAGGAAAAGAAGGAAGGAAAGAAGAGAGAGAGAAAAAGGGAAAGGGATAGGAAGGGAAAGAAAGAAAAGATGAAATACATAAACACACAAACACACATGCATAAAAAATAAATACATACATATATAAAAATAAGTGGGCCAAGGAGGAAAGTGTGTCATGAACCAAGCACTATGGTTAGTCTAATTCTGTACAACTGAATTTTTTTAAAAAGGGAAATAAACAACTATATTCAAAAATAAGAGGAAAATCAAAATTAAGAGACTTGCAGATCAAAATAATGAAGAAACCCATAGCATGTCGTCAGCCATAGAAATGGCACATCCATCAGCAAATGGAGGCACAAATAAGTCCACCTACCTATCAATCAGGTGTTTCCGGCACCTGTAGTCCACATGTTCGCAGCCAGGAAAGGAGTCTTGCTATGGGTCAGGGTCCAGAACTGCTCTATCTACACAGGGTCAGACTCCAGCTCTAACTTAAGGCGTAGTTTATAGCTATGATCCCCAGCTCCCCTGAAGCATTTCCTAGAATTTTTAACACCAATGTATGCTGTAAATTTCTGAGAGGCAATTTTAGAACAGTTACCCTTATTTGACCACAGAATTCCTGCTGTAGCACTAGTTTAATATTTATTGGAACAAGTTGGTTAATGCTTTCTTGTAGTGTCAGCCCATCAGAGGCACTTCAGGGAATGTGGTTAGCTGTGAGAAGGTGAGACTTATGATTCATCCCACAGAGTTCACCAGCTGTGGTGTTTACTATTTATCTTCAGGGATTGGCACATAGTAGATGCTCATTAAATATTCATTGAATGAATGAATGCAAAATGAGTAAATGATAAAAGAAGAGGTCAAGAGCTAAAAGAAGTAGACAAGAAAAAGATTCAAGGCATAAAGACTAAAGTGAAGAACAAGGAGATCTAGTTTGAATCTGGACTCCGCCTCACTCCAGTTATATAACCCTAAGGAAATTCCTCAACCTTCTAATCTGTAAAATGGGGGTATCCTTACATTGCTGGTATATTGAGTGACATATATGCAATCAAATATGTAAAGCATAATTCCTGGTGCATTGAAGGCCAATTAAATTTCAATTTGTAAAAATTATTTCCAATGAGTTGAAGAAGAAAGAGTAGCAGTGGCTAGAAGGTCATCTGTTAAATAAGAAGAGTGCCAATGTTGTGGAGCCAGAAAGGAGAACATTAAGGTGACAATTAGTACTATCAGATGTTCCAGGGAACTGGAAACCCACTGATGGAATATGAAGATATTTTCTATTTCTACTTAAAAACCCAACTAGGTTCTATTTAATGTGATTTTGAAGTTATGTTCTGGCACAACGAGGAGTGTCTTTGGTAACCTCAACTCTTACCAGAGAGCAATTTCATGACTAATGTTTTGAATATGAGTAGTTGCCAGGAAATAATTAGAATGAAAAATGACTAGAAAACACCCAGAATCTAGATTCCTAGTGTAATGAATAACTTAGCACAACTCAGAAGTTAGCTGGTAAGAAAAACAGTTGTGGTGGAGCGTTTGAAGCAGCACAGATATGTGTCTCTGCATTCTCCACCATTTTTTGTTTAGAAGGGAGGGTTTGTAATAGTCTCTTAGGTGTACCCTCACTCTGAGACCACAGTTTATGAGTGTCCTGGATAAGAAGCTATGCAGAAGACCTCCCTCCAACATCAGCTAGCTTGCTACGGGAGCCCATTATCTAAGAATAGTCTCTAGGTCTATCTTCTGAGCAGTGTTGACTGGAATCTTGTGCATTGCTGTGTTGCCCTATCAGTAACACCTTGTCTCCTCTGATTAATATCATGTTCACTTGCCTTGGAAGTTACTTATCACAGAGTTGCTTGGGGAAGATTTTGTTCATCCTTAATCAGAAACTAATATTAGTGGATAAGATAGCAGAATGCATATAGAGTTGTATGGAATGTGGCTTTAGAGTACACGTTTTCTTTTCTTTTTTAAAAATTTTATTTTATTTTATTTTAAGTTCCAGGATACACATGTGCAGGATTTGCAGGTTTGTTGCATACGTAAACGTGTGCCATGGTGGTTTGCTGCTGCACCTATCAACACATCACCTAGGTATTAAGCCCCACATGCATTAGCTATTTGTCCTGATGCTCTCCCTCTCCCCACCCCCACAACAGGTCCCAGTGTGTGTTGTTCCGCTCCCTGTGTCCATGTGATCTCATGGATCCCACTTACCAGTGAGAATACGCAGTGTTTGGTTTTCTGCTCCTGTGTTAATTTTCTGAGGATAATGGCTTCCAACTCCATCCATGTCCCTGCAAAGGACATGATCTCATTCCTTTTTATGGCTGCATAAAAAGTATTCCGTGGTGTATATGGTACCACATTTTCTTTCTCCAGTCTATCATTGATGGGCATTTGGGTTGATTCCATGTCTTTGTTATTGTCACTAGTGCTCCAATGAACATATATGTGCATGTATCTTTACAATAGAATGATTTACATTCCTTTGAGTATATACGCAGTAATGAGATTGCTGGGTCAAATGGTATTTCTGGTTCTAGGTCTTTAAGAAATCGTCACACTATCTTCCACAATGGTTAAACTAATTTACATTCCCACCAACAGTGTAAAAGCATTCCTATTTCTCCATAGCCTCACCAGCATCTGTTCTTTCTTAATTTTTTAATAATAGCCATTCTGACTGGCAACAAATGGTATCTCATTGTGATTTTGATTTGCATTTCTCTAATGATCAGTGACACTGAGCTTTTTCTTCATATGTTTGTTGGCCGCATAAATGTTTTCTTTTGAGAAGACATTCATACAGCCAACAGACACATGAAAAAATGCTCATCATCACTGGCCATCAGAGAAATGCAAATCAAAACCACAATGAGATACCATCTCACACCAGTTAGAATGGCAATCATTAAAAAATCAGGAAACAA
>NC_045435.1:159710577-159763974 GCF_002776525.5 Piliocolobus tephrosceles | reverse complement strand
CCTGCTTATGTCCCTTGCTTACTTTTTAATGGGGTTTTGTTTGTTTGGTTGGTTGGTTGGTTGGTTTAGTTTTTGTAACTTTAAGTTCCTTGTAGATTCTGGATATTATATCTTTGTCAGATTGATAGATGGCAAAATTTTTCTCCCATTCTGTAGGTTGCCTCTTCACTCTAATGATAGTTTCTTTTGCTATGCAGAAGTTCTTTAGTTTAGTTAGATCACATCTATAAATTTCTGCTTTTGTCACAATTGCTTTTCATGTTTTCATCATGAAATCTTTGCCCATGCCTATGTCCTAAATGCTACTGCCTAGATTTTCTTCTATGGTTTTTGTAAGTTTGGGTTTTACATTTAAATCTTTAATCTATCTTGAGTTAATTTTTGTATAAGGTGTAAGGAAGAGGTCCAGTTTCAATTTTCTGCATATGGCTAGCCAGTTTTCTCAGCATCATTTATTAAGTAGGGAATCCTTTCCCCATTGTTTCTTTTTGTCAGATTTTTCAAAGATCAGATGGTTGTAGATGTGCATTCTTATTTCTAAATTCTCTATTCTATTCCTTTGGTCTATGTGTCTGTTTTTGTACCAGTACCATGTTGTTTTGGTTACAGTAGCCCTGTAGTATAGTTTGAAATTGGGTAGTGTGATGCCTCCTGCTTTGTTCTTTTTGCTTAATATTGTCTTGGCTCTACAGGCTCGTTTTTGGTTCCACATTAATTTTAAAAGTTTTTTCTAATTCTGTGAAGAATGTCAATGGTGTTTTATGGGAATGGCATTGAATCTATAAATTACTTTGGGTAGTATGGCCATTTTCACAATATTGATTCTGCCTACCATGAATATGGAATGTTTTTCCATTTGTTTGTGTCCTCTCATTTCCTTGAGCAGTGGTTTGTAATCTTCCTGAAGATGTCCTTTACTTCCCTTCTTAGCAGTTTTCCTAGGTATTTTATTCTCTTTGTAGCAATTTTGAATGGGAATTCATTTATGATTCGGCTCTCTGCTTCTCTGGTATTGTCGTATACGGATGCTTGTGATTTTTGCACATTGATTTTGTAACCTGAGACTTTGCAGAAGTTGTTTATTAGCTTAAGAAGCCTTTGGGCTGAAATAATGGGGTTTTCTAGATATAGGATTATGTCATCTGAAAACAGAGACTGTTTGACTTCCTCTCTTCCTCTTTGAATTCTTTCTTTCTCTTGTTTGGTTGACCTGGCCAGCACTCCCAATACTATGTTGAATAGGAGTGGTGAAAGAGGGCATCCTTGTCTTGCATCAGTACACATTTTCTTATGTGGTGTGAGAAGCTATTATTTGAAAATATATAGTGTGAATGCAAGCTATTCATTAGAAATTACAATAATAAACAGAGAAAAAATGTAAAATCTCCTTTCACCACCACCACATCCGTATTGCTGCCACTTCTCCACTTTTATCCCTCTCTGCTCCCAAGAGGTAGTCATAGTGTATGAGCCACTGGTGGACCTCTCTGTTATCGTGTCCTGACTTCTAACATTGATGCCAAAGAAGAGGATACATGATGTGGCTCAGGCTGGGCCACTTATAGTGTCACATCCCCCAATCACGGGGATTACTTCAGAAGTAGGCATGTGCTCCAAATAAGGCCATTCAGAGTTCATTTCTGGGATTGATGTGTGGGTGAAAGATAGAAGCCTTCTTCTTTTTTCAACTTTTATTTTAAGTTCAAGGATACACGTGCAGGATGTGCAGGTTTGTTATATAGGTAAAGGTGTGCCATGATGGTTTGCTGCACAGATCATCTTATCACCCAGGTGTTAAGCCCAATATCCATTAGTTTTTCTTTCTGATGCTCTCTCTCCTCCCATCCCCACCCTCCAACAGGCCCCAGTGTGTGTTGTTCCCCTCCAGGTGTCCATGTATTCTCATCATTCCGTTCCCACTTGTAAGTGAGAATACATGGTAGTTGGTTTTTGTTCCTGCATTCGTTTGCTAAGGATAATGACCTCCAGCTCCATCCATGTCCATGCAAAAGACCTGGTCTCATTCCTTTCTATGGCTGCATAATGTCCCATGGTATATACATACCACATACTCTTTCTCTAGTCTATCAATGATGGGCATTTACGTTGATGCCATGTCTTTGCCATTGTAAACACTGCTGCAGTGAACACATGCATGCATGTGTCTTTATAATAGAATGATTTATATTCCTTTGAGTATATGCCCAGTAATAGGATTGCTGAATCAAATTGTATTTCTGCTTCTAGGTCTTTGAGGAATTGCCACACTGTCTTCCACATGGTTGAACTAATTTACATTTCCACCAACAGTGTAAAAGTGTTCCTTTTCCTCCATATCCTCACCAGCATCTGTTGTTTTTTGACTTTTTAATAGTAGCTATTCTGACTGGTGTGAGATGGTATCTCATTGTAGTTTTGATTTGCATTAGTGATGTTGGGCTTTTTTCCATATGTTTGTTGACCACATGTATGTCTTCTTTTGAGGAGTATCCATTCATGTCCTTTGCCCACTTTTTAATGGGGTTGTTTGTTTGTTTGTTTGTTTTGTACGTTTGTTTCAGTTCCTTATAGATACTGGATATTCTGCCTTTGTCAGATAGCAAAATTTTTCTCCCATTCTGTAGGTTGCCTGTTGATAGCTTCTTTTGCTGTGCAGAAGGTCTTGAGTTTAATTAGTTCCCATTTGTCAATTTTTTCTTTTGTTGCAATTGCTTTTGGCATCTTCATCATGAGATCTTTGCAAAGTCTCAGGATACAAAATCGACGTGCAAAAATCACTAACATTTCTATGCACCAACAATAGACAAGCAGAGAGCCAAATCACAAATGAACCCACATTCACAATTGCTACAAAAAGAATAAAATACCTATCAATACAGCTAACAAGGGAAGTGAAGGACCTCTTCAAGGAGAACTACAAGTCACTGCTCAAAGAAATCAGAGAAGACACAAACAAATAAAAAAAAATCCATGCTCATGGATAGGAAGAATCAATATTTTGAAAATGGCCATACTGCCCAAAGTAATTTATATATTCAGTGCTATTCCCATTAAACTCCATTGACATTCTTCACAGAATCAGAAAAATAAAACTATTTTAAAATTCATATGGAACCTAAAAAGAACCCAAATTGCCAAGACAATTCTAAGCAAAAAGAACAAAGCTAAAGACATCACACTACCCTACTTCAAACTATACAGTAGGGCTACTATAACCAAAACAGCATGGTACTGGTACAAGAACAGAGGCATAGACAAATGAATAGAATAGAGAATGCAGAACTGCACAGCTACTACCATCTGATCTTTGAAAAAACTGACAAAAAGAAGCAATAGGACTGGATTCCAGGACAATACGGCTGAATAGGAAAAGCTTCAGTCTATAGCTCCCAGCAAGACCAATGCAGAAGGCAGGTGATTTCTGCATTTCCAACTGAAGTAACCAGTTCATCTCATTGGGACTGGTTAGACAGTGGGTGCAGCCCATGGAGGGCGAGCAGAGGCAAAGTGAGGCATTGCCTCACCCGGGAAGTGCAAAGGGTCGGGGAACTCCCTCCCCTAGCCAAGGGAAGCCATGAGGGACGGTGCCATGACAAAAGGTGCTATCTGGCCCAGATACTATGTTTTTCCCACCGTCTTCACAACCCACAGACCAGGATACTCCCTCAGGGGCCTACACCACCAGGGCCCTGGGTTTCAAGCACAGAACTGGGCAGACGTTTGGGCAGACACAGAGCTAGCTTCAGGAGGTTTTTTTTGTTTTTCATTTTTTGTTTTGTTTTTTGTTTTTTGGTTTTTTTGTACCCCAGTGGCGCCTGGACCACAAGTGAGACAGAACTGTTCACTCCCCTGGAAAGGGGGCTGAAGCCAGGGAGCCAAGTGGTCTTGCTCAGCAGAACCCACCTGAACAGAGCCCAACAAACTAAGATCCACTGGCTTAAAATTCTGGCTGCAAGCACAGCAGTCTGAAGTTGACCTGGGACGCTCCAGCTTGGTGGGGGGAGGAGGGTCTGCAATTACTGAGGCTTGAGTAGGTGATTTTCCCCCTCACAGTGTAAACAAAGTCACAGCCTGGAATTTTCCACTGGGCAGAGACCTCCCCAGCACCACAAAGCCACTGTAGACAGAATGCCTTTCTAGATTCCTTCTTTCTGGACAGGGCATCTCTGAAAGAAAGGCAGCAACCCCAGTCAGGGACTTAGAGATAAAACTCCCAATTCCCTGGGACACAGCACCTGGGGGAAAAGGTGGCTGTGGGCGCAGCTTCAGCAGACTTAATCATTCCTGCCTGCTGGCTCTGAAGAGAGCAGCAGATCTCTCAGCAGAGTGCTCAAGCTCTGCTAAGGGATAGACTGCCTCCTCAAGTGGGTCCCTGACCCCCGTGCCTCCTGATGGAAAGACACCTCCCAGCAGGGGTCAACAGACACCTCATACAGGAGAGCTACAGCTGGCATCTGGCAGCTGCCCCTCTAGGATGAAGCTTCCAGAGAAAGAGGCAAGCAGAAATCTTTGCTGTTCTGTAGCCTCCACTGGTGATCTGGTGATACCCAGGCAAACGGTCTATAGTGGACCTCCAGCAAACTCCAGCAGACCTGAAGAAGAGAGGTCCAACAGTTAGAAGGAAAACTAACACACAGAAAGCAATAGCATCAACATCAACAAGAAGGACACCCACGCAAAATCCCCATACAAAGGTCACCAACATCAAAGACCAAAGGAAGATAAATCCATGAAGATGAGGAAAAAGAAACACAAAAAAGCTGAAAATTCAAAAAACCAGAATGACTCTTCTCCTCCAAAGAATCACAACTCCTCACCAGCAAGTGAACAAAACTGGATGGAGAATGAGTTTGACAAATTGACAGAACTAGGCTTCAGAACGTGGGTAATAACAAAATCCTCTGAGCTAAAGGAACATGTTCTAACTCAACGCAAGGAAGCTAAGAACCTTGAAAAAAGGTTAAAGGAATTGTGAACTACAATAACCAGTTTAGAGAAGAACATAAACGACCTGATGGAACTGAAAAACACAGCACACAAACTTCATGAAGCATACACAAGTATCAATAGCTGAATCGATCAAGTGGAAGAAAGAATATCAGAGATTGAAGATCAACTTAATGAAATAAAGCAAGAAGACAAGATTAGAGAAAAAAATGAAAATAAACAAACAAAGACTCCAAGAAATATGGCACTATGAGAAACGACCAAACCTATGTTCGATTGGTGTACCTGAAAGTGACAGGGAGAATGGAACCAAGTAGGAAAGCACTCTTCAGAACATTATCCAGCAGAACTTCCCCAACCAAACAAGATAGGCCAACATTCAAATTCAGGTAATACAGAGTACACTACAAAGATACTCCTCTAGAAGAGCAACTCCAAGACACATAACCATCAGATTCACCAAGGTTGAAATGAAGGAAAAAATGTTAAGCGTAGCCTGAGAGAAAGGTCGGGTTACCTACAAAGGGAAGTCCATCAGACTAACAGCAGATCTCTCTTCATTTCTCTTAAGTCAGAAGAGAGTGAAGGTCAATAATCAACATTCTTAAAGAAAACAATTTGCAACCCAGAATCTCATATCCAGCCAAACTAAAGTTCATAAGTGAAGAAATAAAATCCTTTATAGACAAGCAAATCCTGTGGGATTTTGTCACCACCAGGCCTGCATTACAAGAGCTCCTGAAGGAAGCACTAAATATGGAAAGGAAAAGCCAATACCAGCCACTGCAAAAACATACCACATTGTAAAGACCATCAACACTATGAAGAAACTGCATCAACTAATAGGCAAAATAACCAGCTAACATCTTAATGACAGGATCAAATTCATACATAACAATATTAATCTTAAATATAAATGGGCTAAATGCCCCAGTTAAAAGACACAGAATAACAAATTGGATGGAGTCAAGATGCATTGGTGTGCTATATTTAGGAGACTCATCTCATGTGCAAAGACACACATAGGCTCAAAATAAACGGATGGAGGAATATTTACCAAGCAAATGGAAAGAAAAAGAAAAGCAGGGGTTGCAATTCTAGTCTCTGATAAAACAGACTTTAAACCAACAAAGATCAAAAAAGACAAAGAAGGGCATTACATAATGGTAAAGGGATCAATGCAACAAGAAGCGTTAACTCTCCTAAATATAGGTGCACCCAATACTGGAGGACCCAGATTTATAGAGCAAGTTCTTAGAGGCCTACAAAGAGACGTAGACTCTCACACAGTAATAGTGGGAGACTTTAACACTTCACTGTCAATATTAGACAGACCAAGGAGATAGAAAATTAACAAGGATATTCAGGACTTGAACTCAGCTCTGGATCAAGCAGAACTAATAGACATCTACAGAACCCTCCACCCCAAATAAACAGAATATACATTCTTCACAGCACCTCATAGTACTTATTCTAAAATTGACCACATAATTGGAAGTAAAACACTCCTCAGCAAGTGCAAAACAACGGAAACCGTAACAAACAATCTCTCAGACCACAGTGCAATCAAATTAGAACTCAGGATTAAGAAACTCACTCAAAACTGCACAACTATATGGAAACTAAACAACCCCGCTCCTAAATGACTACTGGGTAAATAACTAAATTAAGGCAGAAATAAATAAGTTCTTTCAGACACAGTTAAAGCAATGTTTAGAGGAAAATTTTTAATACTCAATGTCCACATGAGAAAGTGGGAAAGATCTAAAATTGATACCCTAACATCACAATTAAAAGAACTAGAGAAGCAAGAGCAAACAAATTAAAAAGCTAGCAGAAGACAAGAAATAACTAAGATCAGAGCAGAACTGAAGGAGATAGAGACACGAAAAACCCTTCAAAAAATCAGTGAATACAGGAGCTGGTTTTTTTAAAAGAAGGAAAAAAACTGAACAGAGTTTTGTTAGACCATCTAATTAGATAGACTGCTATCCAGACTAATAAAGAAGAAAAGAGAGAAGAATCAAACAGACACAATCAAAATTGATAAAAGGGATATTACTGCTGATCCCACAGAAATACAAACTATCATCAGAGAATTACTATAAACACCTCTATGCAAATAAACTAGAACATCTAGAAGAAATGGATAAATTCCTGGACACATACACCCTCCCAAGACTAAACCAGGAAGAAATAGAATCCTTGAATAGACCAATAACACGTTCTGAAATTGAGGCAGTAATTAATAACCTACCAACCAAAAAAACTCCAGGACCAGATGAACTCATGGCCAAATTCCACCAGAAGTACAAAGAGGAGCTGGTACCATTCTTTCTGAAACTATTCCAAATAATAGAAAAAGAGGGACTCCTTCCTAACTCATTTTATGAGGCCAGCATCATCCTGACCCTGAAACCTGGCAGAGACACAACAAAAAAAGAAATCATTTTTTCTGATGAACATTGATGTGAAAATCCTCAAAAAATACTGGCAAACCAAATCCAGCAGCACATCAAAAAGCTTATCCATTATGATCAATTTGGCTTCATCCCTCAGATGCAAGTCTGGTTCAACATATGAAAACCAATAAGCATAATCCATCACATAAACAAAACCATTGACAAAAACCACATGATTATCTCAACAGATGAAGAAAAGGCCGTTCTCAAAATTCAACACTCCTTCATGCCAAAAACACTCAATAAACTAGGTATTAACAGAACATGTCACAAAATAATAAATGGTATTTTTTGACAAATGCACAGTCAATATCTTACTGAATGGACAAAAACTGCAAGCATTGCCTTTGAGAACCAGCACAAGACAAGGATGCCTTCTCTCACCACTCCTATTCAACATACTGTTGGAGGTTCTGTTGGAGGGCAATCAAGCAAGAAAAAGATATAAAGCATATTCAAATAGGAAGAGAGGAAGTCAAATTATCTCTGTTTTTAGATGACATGATTGTAGATTTAGAAAACTCCATTGTCTCAGCCCAAAAACTTCAGCTGATAAGCAAATTTGGCAAAGTCTCAGGATACAAAATCAATGTGCAAAAATCACAAGCATTCCTATACACAAATAGTAGGCAAACAGAGAGCCAAATTATGCGTGAATTCTCATTCACAATTGCTAAAAACAGAATAAAATACCTAGGAATACAACTTACCAGGGATGTGAAGGACCTCTTCATGGAGAACTGCAAAACACTGCTCAAGGAAATAAGAGAGGACAGAAATAAATGGAGAACGTTCCATGCTCATGGATATGAAGAATCAATATGGTGAAAATGACCATACTGCCCAAGGTAATTTATAGATTCAATGCTATCCCCATCAGGCTACCATTGACTTTCTTCACAGAATTAGAAAAATCTGCTTTAAATTTCATATAGAACTGAAAAAGAGCCCGTATAACCAAGACAATTCTAAGCAAAAAGAATAAAGCTGGAGATATCACGCTACCTGACTTCAAACTATGCTACAAGGCTACAGTAACCAAAACAGCATGGTACTGGTACCAAACCAGATATATAGACCAATGGAGCAGAACAGGGGGCCTCAGAAATAATGCCACATATCTATGACCATCTGATATTTAACAAACCTGACAAAAACAATCTATGGGGAAAGGATTCCCTATTTAAAAAATGGTTTTGGGAAAACTGGCTAACCACATGCAGAACACTGAAACTGGACTCCTTCCTTACACTTTATACAAAAATTAACTCAAGGTGGACTAAAGTCTTAAGCATAAGACCTGAAACCATAAAAACTCTAGAAGAAAACCTAGGCAATACTATTCAAGACATAGGCAAGAGCAAAGACTTCATGACTAAAACACCAAAAGCAATTGCAAAAAAAAAAAGCCAAAATTGACAAACAGAACCTAATTAAACTAAAGAACTTGTGAACAGTCAAAGAAATGATCATCAGAATGAACAGGCAATTTACAGAATGGGAGAAAATTTTTGCCATCTATCCATCTGACGAAGGGCTATTTAATGTTCTGAATCCACAAGAAACTTAAACAAATTTACAAGAAAAAAAACAAACAACCCCATCAAAAAGTGGGCAAAGGATACAAATAGACACTTCTCAAAAGAAGACAGTTATGCAGCCAACAAACATACGAAAAATAACAAGCTCATCATCACTGGTCATTAGAGAAATGCAAATCAAAACCACAATGAGATACCATCTCATGCCAGTTAGAATGGCGATCATTAAAAAGTCAGGAAACAATAGATGCTGGAGAGGATGTGGAGAAATAGAAACACTTTTACACTGTTGGTGAGAGTGTAAATTAATTCAACCATTGTGGATGACAGTGTGGTGATTCCTCAAGGATCTAGAAATACCATTTCACCCAGCAATCCCATTACTGGGTATATACCCAAAAGATTATAAATCATTCTACTATAAAAATATGCACACATATGTTTATTGCAGCACTATTCACAATAGCAAAGACTTGGGACCAATACAAATGCTCATCCATGATATACTGGATAAAGAAAATGTGGCACATGTACACCATGGAATACTATGCAGCCATAATAAACAGTGAGTTCATGTCCTTTGCAGGGACATGGATGAAACTGGAAACCATCATTCTCAGCAAACTAACACAGGAACAAAAAAAAAACTCCATATGTTCTCACTCGTAGCGGGGAGTTGAACAATCAGAATAAAAGAGCACAGGGAGGGGAACATCACACACAAATGGGCAAGGGAGGGATAGCATTATGAGAAATACTGTCATAATATTGACGGGTGCAGGAAATCACCATGGCACATGTATACCTATGTAACAAACCTGCATGTTTTGCACATGTATCCCAGAACTTAAAGTATAATAAAAAAAAAAATAAAGAGTAATAGGCTGTAAAGTGTAAATAGGCTTAGAATATGATACATTATTATAGATTGCTTGAACGGGTAAAATGACTACATCTGTAGACCACAAAAAGAGATAATTATATAGATATCCTATGGAAAAACAAAGAAACTATACAAAGAGACACATTCAAGGACACTATTAATAAATTAACATGGAATTTAAAAAAAAAATGTTTAGATAACCCATGGAAGGCAGGAAAAAGAAAACAGAGTAACAAGAGAGAGAACCAACACACAGCAAAAATAAAACAGCAAACTCATACCCTAACTTACCAATAATTACATTAAATGTAAACAGTTTAAATACCATCACATTAAAACTAAAAGACAGAGATTATCAGAATGTAGTAAAAACATGATCCACAAGTATACTATCTACAAGAAACTAACTTCAAATATGATATAGACAGGTTAAGGTAAAAGGATAAAGATATGTCATGAAAACATTAATGAAAGAAAAGTAAGAGAGGCTAAATTCATTTCAGATAAAAACATTTCAGAACAAATAAAATTACTAGAGATAGAAAGGGACAATGTACAAGAATAAAAGAGTCATCCAACAAAAAGACAGTAATCCTAAATCTATATGCACCAAAAAATAGAGCCAAAACATGTAAAGTAAAACCTGATAAATATTAAAAGAGAAATAAACTAATTCACAATTATATTTGGGGAAGGCAAAACCCCTCTATTAGCCATCAATAGAATCTCTGTACAAAAATTTAACAAGACAATTAAATAGCTCAATAATAGTAAAAACCAACAGAATCTAATTGAAATGTATAAAACAAGCAAGTGTCAAAAAGACCCAACAAGAACAAAATACACATTCTTTTTAAGCGCATACAAAATATAAACTAAGATAGATTATATCTTTGGCCACAATACATACCTCAACAAATTTTTTAAAAATTAGAATGATACAAAAGCTGTTTCTAATCACAATGAATTAAAACTCAAATTTTAAAGTTGAAGGATAATAAGAAAAGTTCCAAGTTCTTGGGAACTAAATGATACACTTCTATATAATTCATGCATCAAAGTACACATCTCAAGAAGAATACATTGAACTCAATGAAAATGAAATACAAATTTTCCATAGTTGTAGGATACAGCAAAAGCAGTGTTGCAAGTGAAATTTACAGCACTAAATGCATACGTTGGAAATCAGGAAAAGTTTCAGATAGGTAACTGATGCTTCCATCTCAAGGAACTAAAAATCTAAGAGCAATTAAACACAAAGCAAGTAAAAGAAGAAATAATAAATGTAAGAGTAGAAATTAATAAAACCAAAAACAGGAAAGCAGTAGAAAAATCAATGAAAGCAAAAGTTGGATCTTTTAGAAGACTGGTAAAATTCATAAGCCTTAGCAAGACTGCTAAAGAAAAAGAAGAGTGATGACATAAATTACTAATCTCAAAATTGAAACTGGGGACCCTGCAAACATCAAGGGGTTATAAGGGAATATTATTAATTAATAACTCTTCACCTATGAAATTGACAACTTAGATGAAATGGACCAATTCCTCAAAAAGTACAAGCCACCATAACTCATCCAATGTAACACAGATCACTCAAATATTACATAATTTGCCCATTTAAAGTGCACAATTTAATAGCTTTTGGTAGATTAATTGAGTTTTACATCCATTGCCACAATCAATTTAAGAATATTTGTATTACTTCAGAAAAAAAACTCCATTCACTTTAACTATCATGCCCTCCCATCTCCCAATCCTACGTAGGCCTAGGATATTACTAATATACAGTCTACTACTACTATCTTCTGTATCTATAGCTTTGCCTATTCTGGACACTTCATATAAATAGAATTGTATTACATGGTCCTTTGTGACTTGCCTCTTTCAGTTAGCATAATGTTGTCAAGGTTCACTAGTATTTAATTTCTTTTTATCACTAAATACTATTTCATTTTATGGGTATATCACATTTTACTTATTCATTCATCAGTTGATTGACATTTGGGATGTTTCAAATTTAGGGATATTATTAATAATGCCACCATGAACATTCATGCATAAGCTTTTGTGTGGACATGTGTTCTCATTTCTTGGAAGTATATCCTTAGTGGTGGAATTACCAGATCATTTGGTCATTCCATGTCTAGTCATTTGAAGAACTGCCAGATTGCTTCCCAATGTAGCTGCACCATTTTACGTTCCCACCAGCAGTATAAGAGGGTTCCAAGTTTTCTAACACTTGTTATTATGTATCTTCTTTACTATAACCATTTTAGTGAGTATGAAGTGAAATTAGCAATACTCTGGTGGCTAATGATATTGGGAATTTCTCATATAATTGGCCATTTGTATATCTTGTTTGGAAAGCTGTCTATTCAAATACTTCGCCCATTTTTAATTATTTACCTTTTTGTTGAATTGCAGTACTTTTTAATATATTCTGGATAGTAGACTCTTCAGATGTATGAACTGCAAATATCTTCTCCAATTTTGTGGTTTATCTTCATTTATGTGATAGTGTCCTTTGAAGCACAAAAGTTTTTAATTCTGCTAAAATCCAATTCATCTATATGACCTTGGTTTCTTATGCTTTTGCTGTTATATCTAAGAAAGTATTACCTCAATCAAGGTCACAAAGATTTACACCTATGATTTCTTCTAAGAGTTACAAAACTCTCTGCTCTGACATATAAGTCTTTGATTCACTTTCAGTTGACTTTTGTACATGGTGTGAGGTAGTGGTCCAACTTCATTCTTTTGCTTGTGGATACGTCCCACCAACACTTGTTGAAAGACTATTCTTTCCCCCCATTGAATTGTCTCAGCACACTTGTTGAAAATGAGTCAACCATAGATTCATGTTTTTGTTTTCTGGCTTCTCAGTTCCATTCCATTTATTTGTATGTCTTTTCTTATGCCAGTCCTACATTGTCTTGATTACTGTAACTTTGTAGTGAGTTTTGAAACCAGGAAATATGAATATTCCAACTTTGTTCTTTGTCAATTATTTTCCTGGCTACTCTGGGTCCCAATAATTTTCATATAAATTTTAGAATCTGCTTGTGCATTTCTGCAAAGAAGCCAACTGGGATTTTAATAGGTACTGTATCAAATTTGTATATCAGTTCAGGGGTGGATAAGCATTTTAAAAATATTAAGACCACATTTTATTGGTAGAGAAAATGATTACGGTTTTGAATGCATTCTTTTTATATATATATACTTTAAGTTCTAGGGTACATGTGCACAACATGCAGGTTTGTTATATATGTATACTTGTGCCATGTTGGTGTGCTGCACCCATTAACTCGTTATTTACATTAAGTATATCTCCTAATGCTATCCCTCCCCCCTCCCCCTCCCCTCTCCCCACAATAGGCCCTGGTGTGTGATGTTCCCCTTCCTGTGTCCAGTTGATCTCACTGTTCAATTCCCACCTATGAGTGAGAATATGCGGTGTTTGGTTTTCTGTTCTTGCGATAGTGTGCTGAGAATGATGGTTTCCAGCTTTATCCATGTCCCTACAAAGGACATGAACTCATCCTTTTTTATGGCTGCATAGTATTCCACAGTGTATATGTACCACATTTTCTTAATCCAGTCTGTCACTGATGGACATTTGGGTTCCCAAGTCTTTGCTATTGTGAATTGTGCTACAATAAACATGCATGTGCATGTGTCTTTAGAGCAGCATGATTTATAATCCTTTGGGTATATACCCAGTAATGGAATGGCTGGGTCAAATGGTATTTCTAGTTTTAGATCCTTGAGGATTCGCCACACCATCTTCCACAATGGTTGAACTAGTCTACAGTCCCACCAACAGTGCAAAAGTGATCCTATTTCTCCACATCCTCTCCAGCACCTGTTGTTTCCTGACTTTTTAATGATTGCCATTCTAACTGGTGTGAAATGATATCTCATTGTGGTTTTGATTTGCATTTCTCTGATGGTGAGTGATGATGAGCATTTTTTCATGTGTCTGTTGGCTGTATGAATGTCTTCTTTTGAGAAATGTCTGTTCATATCCTTTGCCCACTTTTTGATGGGGTTGTTTTTTTCTTGTAAACTTGTTTGAGTTCTTTGTAGGTTCTGGATATTAGCCCTTTGTCAGATGAGTAGATTGCAAAAATTTTCTCCCATTCTGTAGGTTGCCTGTTCACTCTGATGGTAGTTTCTTTTGCTGTGCAGAAGCTCTTTAGTTTCATTAGATCCCACTTGTCACTTTTGGCTTTTGTTGCCATTGCTTTTGGTGTTTTAGACATGAAGTCCTTGCCCATGCCTATGTCCTGAATGGTATTACCTAGGTTTTCTTCTAGGGTTTTTATGGTTTTAGGTCTAACATTTAAGTCTCTTATCCATCTTGAATTGATTTTCTTATAAGGAGTAAGGAAAGGATCCAGTTTCAGCTTGTATATTTTTTTAAATTATGAAGTGCTAATTAAACTACTTGTTCTAAAAGTATTCTTAGCTTTTGATTTGGAACACAAAGATAGGAATTAAGGTTACAATTATAGTAAAATATTTATATTTATAATACAGCTTTATTTTTACCTCACATAGCACAGCTAGTACTAATAATGTGGCTTTAGTTTTAACCCACAAGAAAATTATAATAGATTTTATCATTGCAAAAATACTGGCAGTACCTTTAAATTTTATTTAAAGATTGTACTTTCGTTTGAGTTTCTATTTTAAGAAATTTTGAAAATCTGTTCACAATAATAAAGAATATGAAAACATTATCCTCAATCACATGGAATGTAGAAGTGAAATCTCCCAAATCTACTCTATTAAATGATTAGAAAAAATTGATGTCATATTGTTATATTAAAGGAAGTTTGAAATTAATTTGAGCAATTCCAGAAGGCAATATTTTATTTGATATTTTAAAGCATTTAAGCCTTCCTTGAATAAGTCTGACTTTGCAGTATGGTGAAGAATAAACATGTAAAAAAGTAATAAATAAATTTGCTGTGCAATTCAGTGTTTATGCATATGGATACTTTTTATTTTTTCACTTGTCTTTTTAGTGAGAGTTTACATGTGTTATTTAAATAAGGATAACCTTCAGATATTGGAAGAATAAAGACAAAATAATGCTAAATTTTACACTTGGACAAGTAAAGTGGACATTTTATTACTGCTAAGAATTTTCAAATTAAAAGGACAAATTTAGTGCAAATTCAACATTTATGAATAGCTTTTAAAGTCACGTTATTCCTTTTTAATTTCACAGTATGTATATACTCATTACATGCAATTTGAAAACACTGAAAATTATGAATAATCATTAAAATCAACCACAGTAGAAGCTCTCAGAAATTACTGCAGTTATATTGATAATGTTTATTCTTAGAGTCTTTTCTCTATTCATATATCCTTTTATTATATCCACAAATTGAAGTTAATTTGTTTTGTAATCTACTTTACTCACATTTCAATATTGCCAACTTTTTGGGGAACACATCATTAAATAATTTTTACAAGCTGAAAAAAAAATTGTCCTCCAATCCACTAAAATGGGATATGTTTTATGTTAACAATGTTTTATCATTTTCATAGTATAAGTTTTACTTCTTTTGTTAAGTTTATTCCTATTTTATTCTTTTCATGCTATTATAAATAAAATTGTTTTCTTCATTTTATTTCTTGTTTGCTCATTGCTATTACATAGGAATAGAGTTAATTTATGTATACTGATCTTGGATCTTGCAAATTTGTTAAACTCATATATTAGTTCTGTTTTTTTAAAGATACCTCAGGATTTTCTACATACAATATCATGTCATCTGGAAATAGAGGTAACTTTCTTTTGTTCCAATCTAGAAGACTTCTATTTCTTTCTCTTGCCTCCTTCTTTTTATTGCACTTACTAAAACGTTTCTCCAGCACAGTGATGAACATAAGTAGTGAGAATGGACATCATTGTCTCCTTCCTGATCATAGGAGGAAAACATTCAGCCTTTCATCTTTAAATATAATGTTAGCTGTCGATTTTTCATAGATTCCCTTTACCTGGTTGAGGAAATACACTCATACTCCTAGTTTGTTGACTGTTTTTTAATCATAAAAGCATGTTGAATTTTGCCAATGTTTATTCTGCATCAATTTTATTATCTTCTGTTTTTTGTTTTTTGTTGTATTAATATAGTGTATTGAATTAAATTGATTTTCAGATTTTAAACCAGCTTTGCACTCCTGGAATAAATTCTACCTGGTTATGTTGTATACTACTTTTTAAATATGTCTGGATTTAAGTTGTTGGTATTTTATTGAGGAATTTTTCATCTATAACCAAAAATATATTGACATGTGATTCTTTTCTTGCAATTTCTTTGTCTGGTTTTATGTAAGAGTTATACTGGCCAAATAGAATGAGTTGAAATGTAGCCCCACTCTTTCTCTATTCTTTGGAAGAGTTAGTGGAAAAATGGTATTGATTCTTCTTTAAATGTTGGTCTAATTTCCCTGTGAAGTCATTGTCCTAGGAATTTCTTTGTGGGAAGCTTTATTATTAATATTATTATTATTAATCCAATCTGTTTGTTATTATGGGATCTTGTGAGATTTTCTATTTCTTTTTGACTCAGTTTCAGTCAACTTGACTGAAGTTGAGTCAACTTGACTCAGTTTCTGATTTTAGTGATTTGAGTTTTCTATCTTTTTTTTCTTGGTCAGTCTATCTAAAAGTTTGTCAATTTTGTTGATTTATTTGAAGTACCAACTTTTGATTTTGTTAATTTTCTCAACTGATTTTTGTTCTCTATTTTCATAATTTATGCTCTAATCCTTGTTATTTCCTTCCTTCTGTCTCTTTTGAGTTTACTCTGCTTTTTTTTTTTTTTCCAGTATCTTAACTGAAAGGCTAAATTGTTGATGTGAGAACCTTATTTTTTAATGAAGGCATATAATTTTCATTATGACTTCATTTTACTCATGGATTATCAACAAATCTATTTATTAATTCCACATAGTGAAAGTGAACTTTCTTGGTACAATCATGACTTTTTGTAGTTATATTTTTGTTATTAATTTTAATTTTAATTTCACTGTGATCAGAACACAGATTCTATATGATTTAAATCCTTTGAAATTTATTGGGACTTGCTTTATAACCCAACATATAGTCAATTTTCACAAATGTTCTATAGGTGCTTTAAAAGAGTATCTGTCTCAGAGGTTGGAAGCAGAGCAAGATGGCCAAATAGAACCTTTCAGTGATTATCTCCCCTGCAGAAACACCAAATTGAACAACTATCCACACAAAAAAGCACCTTCATAAGAACCAAATATCAAGTGAGCAATCACAGTACCTGGTTTTAACATCATATCAAGGAAACATGCACTGAAGAGGGTAGGACAGTCTTCAGTTGCCTACAATACCCCTTCACCATCTCTCAGCAATGTCGCATGGCATAGGAAGAAAATCTGTGTGCTCAGGAGAGGCAGAGTAAAGTAATTGTGGGACTTTACATTCACACTCACTGCTACCCTGACACAGTGGAAAGCAATGCAGGGGCAGAACTCAGCTGGTGCTCATGGAGGGGGCATTCAGACTAGCCCTAGCCAGAGGGTAATTATCCATCCCAGCAGTCAGAACCTGGGTTCTGACTAGTCCCACCACTATGGGCTAAAGTGCTCCAGGGTCATAAATAAATGTGAAAGGCAGACTACACCACAAGGGCTGCAATTCCTGGGCAAGCTGTGGTACTGTGATGGGCTCAAAGCCAGCGGACTTGGACTGCATGCAACCCAGTGGACAAAAGTCAGGGTAGCCAAGGGAGTTCTTATGTAACTCCTCCCGCAATTCTAGGCAGCAGAGCTTGCATCTCCCAAAGAGACTCCTTCCTTCCACTTGAGGAAAGAGAGGGGAGAATAAAGAGAACTTTGTCTTACTACTTGGACAACAGCTTAGCCACAGTAAAATAAAGCAGCAAGTAGAGTCCTGAAGCCCTCATTCCAGGCTCTAGGTTCCAGACAGCTCCCGGACAGCATTTCTAGACCCACCCTGCTGCCCTGAAAGGAAGAACCCAGTCCTGGCAGGATTCATTACCTGCTGACTAAAGAGCCATTGGGCCCTGAACAAACATCAGTGGTAGCCAGGTAATAGTTCCCACAGGCCTTGAGCAAGACCTAGTACCACGCTGGCTTCAGATGTGACCCAGTGCATTCCCAGCTATAACAGATACAGGAAAAGACTTCTGCTTAAGGAAAGAAGAGAGAAGAGTAAAAAGAACTTTGTCTTGCAACTTGGGTTCCAGTTCAGTCACAGTAAAATATAGTACTAAGCCGGCTCCTAAAGTCCATGATTCCAGGCCTTAGCTCACAGATGGCTTTACTAGACCTGCCTTGGGACAGAAGGGAACCCACTTCCCTGAAGGGAGAGATCCAGGCCTAGAAGGATTCACCACCTGCTGATTAAAGAGCCCTCTGGCCTTGAATAAACATAAGCAGTATCCAGGAAATAGTCACCATGGGCCTGGGGTGGTGGTGGCCACAGGGAGAGACTCCTTCCTGCTTCAGAAAAGGAGAAGAAAAAGGAAAGAGGACTTTATCTTGCAACTTGGCTTACCAGATCAACCACAGTAAAACAAAGCACCATGCATATTCCTATTCCTAAAGCAGTCATTTCTAGGACCCATTTCTGGATGGCATTTCTAGACCCATCCTGGGCCAGAAGGGAACCTGTTGCCCTAAAAGGAAAGAAACAGGCCTGGCAGGCCTTTGCTTTAGTCAGTCACTTACTGACTAAAGAGTCTGTGAGTCCTGAATAAATGTAAGTGGTAGCCAAGCAATAGTCACCACAGGCCTTGGGTGAGACACAGCACTGTGCTGGCTTTAGGTGAGACTCAGTACTGTGCCGGCTTCAGGTGTGATCCAGCACAGTCCCAGTAGTGGTAGCCATGGAAGTTCTTGCATCATCCCTCCTCCAAATCCAGACAGCTCTACATGAAGACAAAAATTCCATTTCTTTGGGAGTAAGTAATGGAAGAGAATAAGAGACTATGCCTGGTAATCCAGGGAATTCTCCTAGATCTTACCCAAGACCACCAAGGTGGTACCTCTACAAGTCTGCAAAAGTAACAGTATTAGTAGGCTGAGGATGCCCCCTAATGCAGTACAGCTGTAGTGATCAAAGACCTATATAATAATACTAATTTCCTTTGAATACCTGGAAAGCCTTCTCATGAAGGGTGGGTACAAACAAACCCAGGCTGCAAACATTAGAATAAATACCTAACCCTTCAATGCCTGGACATTGACAAACATCCACAAGCCTCAAGAGCATCCAGGAAAATATGACCTTACCAAACAAACTAAATAAGGCACCAGTGATCAATCCCACTCTGTCCCAGAGTGACAGAGATATGTGACCTTTCAGACAAAGAATTCAAAATAGCTGTTTTGATACAGATTATAGAATTGCATGTGCATAAAAAAAAAAGAAAAATAGAAAAAAAACCAAAATAGCTGTGTTGAGGAAAATTAAACAAAATTCAAGATAACACAGAGAAAGAACTCAGAATCCTATAAGATAAATTGAACAAAGACATTAAAATAATTTTTAACAACCAAGTAGAAATGCTGGAGTTAAAAAATTCAATCAAAAACTGAAGAATGTATCAGAGTCTCACAACAGTAGAATTGATCAGGCAGAGGAAATAATAAGGGAGCTTAAAGGCAGACTATTTGAAAATACACAGTCAGAGGAGACAAAAAGAAAAGGAATAAAAAATAATGAAGCACACCTACAGGATATACAAAATACTCACAAAAGGGCAAATGAGATAGAGAAAGAGATGTGGTGGAAAGTTTATTTAAAGAGATAATAGTAGAGGACTTTCCAAACCTAAAAAAAAGACATCAACATTCAAGTACAAGAAGGTTATAAAACATCAAGGAGATTTAACTCAAACAAAACTACCTAAAGGCATTTAATAATCAAACTCCCAAAGATCAAGAATAAATAAAGGATACTAAAAGCAGCAAGAAAAAAGAAACAAATAACATACAATGAAGCTCCAATATGTCTTGCAGCAGACTTTTCAGTGGAAACCTTACAGGCCAGGAGAGAGTGGCATGACATATTTAAAGTGTTGAAGAAAACAAAAGTCTTTTATCAAAAAATATTATATCCTGAGAAAATATCCTTCAAATATTAAGGAGAAATAACGACTTTTCCAGACAAACAATAGCTGAGATTTCATTAACATCAGACCTCTCTTAGAAGAAATGGTAAATAGAGTTCTACAATATGAAAGAAAAAGACATTAACAAGCAATTAAAAATCATCTGAATGTACAAAACTCACTGGGAATAGTAAGTACACAGACAAATACAGAATATTACAACACTAATTTTATTCTGTAAGGAAGACTAAAAGATGAACCTATCAAAAATAATTGTTACAACAATTTTTTAAGACATAGACAATAAAATAAGATATAAATAGAAACAGAAAAAGTTAAAAAGCAGGAGGATGAAGTTAATGCATGGAGTCCTTATTAATTAGTTTTTCCTGCTTGTCTGTTTGTTTTTGCAATCAAAGTTTTCATCAGTTTAAAATAATAGGTTATAAGGTATTTGTGCAAGCCTCATAGTAACCTCCAATTTAAAAACCTACAACAGATACACACACAAAGAAAGTACAAAATTAAAACATACCACCAGAGAAAATCACTTCATAAAAAGGAAGACAGAAAGGAAAGAAAAAAGAGAAGACCACAAAACAACCAAAAAACACATAACAACATGACAGTAATAGGCCCTTACTTATCAACAATAATATTTAATGTAAATGGACTAAATTCTCCAATCAAAAGACATGGAGTGGCTGAATGGATTTTTAACAAACAATAATCTACTGCTTACAAGAAGCTACACTTCACCTATAAAGACACAAACAAACTGATAATATGGAAATGGAAAAAATATTCCATGCAAATGGAAACTGCAGAACAGCAAGAGTAGCTATATTTATATTAGAAAAAAAAGATTTCAAGACAAAAACCATAAAAGCAGACAAAGAAAGTCAGCATATAATAATAAAAGGATCAATTGAGCAAAAAGTTATAACAATAGTAAATATATATGCACCCAACACTGGAGCACCCATATATATAAAGCAAATATTAGCACTAAAGGGAGAGATATACCCCAAAAGAATAATAGCTGGAGTTACCAACACCCCATTTTCAGCATTGAACAGATCAAGAGAGAAAATTAACAAGGAAACATCACACTTAATCTGCATTATATAACAAATGGACCTAATAGATATTTACAGAACATTTCATCCAATGGCTGCAGGATACACATTCTTCTCCTCAGCACATGGATCATTCTCAAGGATAGACCACATGTTAAACCACAAAACAAGAATTTAAAAAAATTTTTTAAATAGAATTTTATGAAGTATCTTCTCTGACCTCAATGGAATAAGTAGAAATCAATAAGAAGAACATTGGAAACTATACAACCACATGGAAATTAAATTACATGTTTCTGAATGACCAGTGGGTCAATGAAGCAATTAAGAAGGAAATTTTTTAATGTCTTGAAATAAATAAAAATGGACAAAAAGCGTAACAAAATCTATGGAAAACGATAAAAGCAGCGCTAAGAGAAATGTTGATAGCAATAAGTACCTATATCAGTAAAGTTCAAAAACATCAAATAAACAACTTAACAATGCAACTTTAAAAACTAGAAAAGCAAGAGCAAACCAAACCCAAAATTAGCAGAGGAAAAGAAATAATAAAGATTAGAGCAGAAATAAATGAAATTGAAGCCAAAAAATAGAAAATATCAAGAAAATGAAAAGTTGGTTTTTTAAAAGATAAACAAAATTGACCAACCTTTAACTGGACTAAGAGAGAAGACCCAAATTAAAAAAAAAGATCAGAGATGAAAAAGGAAACATTTAACTGATAGTATCAAAATTCAAAGGATCTTTAAAAACTATTATGAATGACTATATGCCAATAAGTCAGAAAATCTAGAAGTCGTGGATAAATTCCTACACACACAAAATTTACAAAGATTGAGCCATGAAGAAATCCAAGACCTGAATAAATCAATAACAAGCAATGAGATCAAAACCATAATAAAATGTCTCCCTGCAAAGAAAAGCCCAGGACCCTATGGTTTCACTGCTGAAATTTACCAAACGTTTAAAGAAGAACTAATACCAATTCTGCTCAAACTAGTCTGAAAAATAGACGAGGAAGGAATACTTCCCAACTCATTCTATGAGGCCAGTAATACAAAAACCAGCCAAAGACACATCAAAAACAGAAAACTATGGACCAATATCTCTGATGAACATTGATACAAAAATAAAAAATACCATCAAATTGAATTCAACAACACAGTTAAAATGATCATTCATCATG
Organism: Piliocolobus tephrosceles; assembly: GCF_002776525.5. Lineage (NCBI taxonomy): Eukaryota > Metazoa > Chordata > Mammalia > Primates > Cercopithecidae > Piliocolobus > Piliocolobus tephrosceles. The sequence goes on along the minus strand of NC_045435.1, from coordinate 159,741,743 downwards.
ACCAAGTGGGATTTATCCCTAGGGTGCAAGAATAGTTCAACATATGCAAATCAATCAATGCGATACATCATATTAGCAGAATGAAGGACAAAAACCATATGATCAATTTAAATAATGCTGAAGAAAGCATTTGACAGAATTTAACATCCCTTCATGATCAATATCCTCAAAAAACTGGGTATAAAAGGAATACACCTCAACACAATAAAAGCCATATATGACAGACCCACAGTTAATATCATACTAAATGGGGAAAAATTGAAAACATCTCCTCTAAGATCTGAAACAAGACAAGGATGCTCACTATCACCACTTCTTTTCAATGTAATACTGGAAGTCCTAGCTATAGCAATCAGACAAGAGAAAGAAATAAAGAGCATCCAAATTGGAAAAGAAGAAGCCAGACTATCCTTGTTTGCAGATGATATAATCTGATATTTGAAAAAACCTAAAAACTCCACCAAAAAACTACTCCTACTGATAAACACATTCAGTAAAGTTGCAGGATACAAAATTAACATACAAAAATCAGTAGCATTTCTATGTACCAACAGCAAACAATCTGAAAAATAAATCAAGAAATAAACCCCGTTTACAATAGTTACAAATAAAATTTAATACCTAGGAATAAACTTAACCAAAGAAGTGAAAAATCTGTACAATAAATATTAACTATAAAACATTGATGACAGAAATTGAAGAGGACACACACAAAAAATGGAATGATGTTTCATGTTCATGATTGGAAGAATCAATATTGTTAAGATGCCCATACTACCCAAAGCAATCTACAGATTCAATGCAATCCCTGTCAGAATACCAGCAACATTCTTCACAGAAATAGAAAAAAAATCATAAAACTTACATGGAATCACAAAAGACCCAGAATAGCCAAACCTATCCTAAGCAAAAATAATAAAACTGGAAGAATCACATTACCTTATTTCAAATTATATTACAGAGCTATAGTAAATGAAACAGCATGGTACTGGCATACAAACAGACATCTAGAACAATGGAACAGAATAGAGAACCCAAAAATAAATCCATATATCTACAGTGAACTCATTTTCAACAAAGATGCCAAGAATATTCACTGGGGAAAGGACAGTCTCTTCAATAAAAGGTGCTAAGAAAACTGGATATCCATATACAGAAGAAAGAAACTAGACCCCTATCTTGCATCATACACAAAAATCAAATCAAAATGGATTAAAGTTTTTTAGAAAGGGTCTAAGGCCATTTTAAATGGATCTAAGACCTCAAACTATGAAACTACTATACAAAAACTTTGGGGAAACTCTCCAGGACATTGGTCTGGGCAAGTATTTCTTGAGTAAAAGCAGAGACCACCAAAGCAATAATGGACAAATGGAATAACATCAAGTTGAAAAGCTTCTGCACAACAAAGAAATCAACAAAGTGAAGGGACAACCCACAGAATGGGAGAAAATATTTGCAAACTATCCATCTGACAAGAGATTAATAACCAGAATATATGAGGAACTCAATTCAATAGGAAAAAAAATCTAACAATGTGACTTAAAAATGGGGAAAAGATATGAATAGACATTTCTCAAAAGAAGATATATAAACTGCAAAATATATAAAAAGTTGCTCAAAATCATTGATCATCAAAGAAATGCAAATCAAAACTAAAACGTGATATCATCTCACCCTAATTAAAATGTTTTTTATCCAAAAGGCAGGCAAGAATAAATGCTAGCAAAGATGTAGAGAAAAGAGAACCCTTGTACACTATTGGTGAGAATGTAAATTAGGAAAGCCACAATGGAGAACAGTATGGATATTTCTCAAGAAACTAAAAATGAAACTACCATATGATCTAGCAATCCCACTGCTATGTATAGACTTAAGAGAATGGAAATTAGTATATTGAAAAGATATCTGCACTCCCATTTTATTGCAGCACTATTCACAACAGCCAAGATTTGGAATCAATCAAAGTGTCTATCAATGAATGGATGAAGAAAATGTGGTACACATACATAATGGAGTGCTATTCATTCATAAAAAGGAATGAGATCCTGTGATTTGCAACAACACAGATGGAACTGGAGGACACTATGTTAAGTGTAATAAGCCAGGCATAGGAAGACAAACTTCACATGTTCTCACACATTTGTGAGAGCTAAAAATTAAAACAATCTAGTTCACTGAGAAGGAGAGTAGAATGATAGTTACCAGAGGCTGAGAAGATTAGTGGGGAAGGAGAGAAAAAGTGAGGATGTTTAATGGGTACAAAAAAAAAAAAAAGAATGAATGAATAAGGTATAGTATTTGATAGCACAATGGGGTGACTACAGTCAACAATAATTTATTGTACATTTTAAAATTACTGAAACAGTATAATAGGATTATTTGTAACACTGAGAAATGATAAATGCTTGAAGTGATAGATACCCCATTTACCTTGATGTGATTATTACACATTGTATGTCTGTATCAAAATATACCATGTATCCTATAAATATATATACCTAATATGTACCCAGAAAAATCAAAAATAAAAACTTTAGAAAAAATAAAACTAAAGAACCAGGGAGAATAAAATTTTAAAAAATAATATCCATCTCATAGATGGTGGGTAGAATGCTCATATATGTTTTCATTCCCTATAACTTTGCTGATTTTTTTGACCTGTTTATTAAAATGAATTATTCATATATATGTCATAATTGCTCATTTTGATCATGGATGTGCCCAATTCTCATAGTCTTATAAAATTTGTGCATTGTATTTTGCTTCTATATTATTAAGTGCATAAAATTTAACATTATTATATATTCATTATGAGTTAAACATTTTATTATATCAGCTTTATTCTGATGTTTTCTTTCTTCTTACCTTCAACTTGTTTATCCTTGTGTTTTACATGTGTCTTTTATAACAGTGTAGATGAGTTTTATTTTTTATTCAATCTAAAGAATATTTATTTATATATGTATTTATTTATTTATAAGGATGTATCTCTCTGTCACCCAGACTGGAGTACAGTGGTGCATCACAACTCACTGCAGTCTCAAAGTCCAGTGTTTAAGCAATCCTCCTGCCTCAGCTTCCCAAGTAGGTGGGACTACAAGCACGCCACCACACCTGGCTAATTATTTTTGTTTTTAGAAATGGGGTCTCATTCTTGCCCAGGCTGGTCTCAAACTCCTGGTCTCAAGTATTTAGTCCTTTTGGTTTGAATGTAGTTACTGATATGTTTGCGTCAAATTTACCATAACTGTGCTATTTCCTCTTTATCTTCTTTTCTGTATTTTAAAGTAGCTTCTGAGTGTTTTTATTCAATTTTTGCCTCTATTACCTTGGAAATTATAGACTGCTTTACTATTGTATTGATAACAGTAGAAATTACCACATGCATCCTTAAGTGACATTGTAAGTGTCTAATATTAATTGGTATTTTACTCTCTACCCAGGCAATACAAGCAAAATCATTTGAAATCTTTAGTTCCACTTGCATACCCTTCCTGACATATATAGCATTATTATCATGCATGTTAATGTTCTCTATATTTTAAACCTAATAAGACATTATAATTATTTGACATAGTCATTGTTCATTTCTATTTACCTACATCATTTTCACTACACATCATTATTCCATTATTTCCATGCTTCCATCTAGAATAATTTTCTTTTTCTGCCTGAAGAGCACCTTTACTGCTAGCTCTCCCTGTGACAAATTATCAGATTTTATTTGTTTGAAAATGTCTTTATTTTCCTTTCATTCTTGAAAGACTTTTTGGCTAGATATTGAATTCTAGGTTGACGTGTCTTTTCTTTCACACTTTGATGTCATTTCACTGTCTTTTGGTTTAAATTGTTTCTATTAAGTGGTTAGCTGTCAGTCTAATTTTTGTTCCTTGGAAAATAATCTGTTCTTTTTCCTCTGATAGCTTGTGTGTTTTTAGTTGTTTTTGATTTTACACATTTTTACTATACACCTAGGCATACATTTCTTTTTGCCTGGTTCAGGCTTTGCAGGCCACCTTAAATCTGTGGCTCAAAGTCTTTCACTAGTTTTTGACAAGCTCTCTTCCATTACTTTCTTCTGACCTATTATCTTGATCCTCACCTTCTCAGACTCCAGTGACATATATGTTAGAACCTCTCCCTGTATTTGTATCTCTTATAATCTCTTCTGTGTATCCTATAATTTTGTATCTCTATGTTTCGTTAGGGCTGTTGTCTTCTGACCTATTTCCCCATCCATGGATTCCTCTCTTAAGTATGCATAATCTGATATAAAACCTATTCAATGAGTTCTTCAACTTGATTGTTATATTTTTTCAGTTCTATAATTTTTATTTGGTACTGTTTTGTGTAATTTCAGTTCTCTGTGAAAAAAAACAATCTTATTTCTTATTTCCTTGTATCTACTAAACATAGTTATTTTAAAGTCTGTGTCTGGTACTGCACCACATATTCCACAGAGCCAGGCACTGAAACACAAGTTCTATAAACACTCTCTCACAATAACGCTAATGGATTATTCTCTACAGAAGAATAAACTGAGGCTTATCAAGATTATACACTTACTTAAAAGTAGAGCCAAGAACCAAACTCAAATACTCCAAACTTCAAAATTTATGCTCTTAACCATTTCATTACAGGATTATGATAGTCTCAAATAACTGACTAAACCAGAGTCCAAATATTGTAAGATTAATTTATTTCCCTATCAGAGCAAGATTTCTCTCTTCTAGTGACAGGTTCTCCTGCAAGCCCTGTCACAATATTCATCCTGAATTTTCTTGGTGCATCTTTCCACATTTATTAATTAATTCATTCAACACTCAATAAGTAGTTTTGAGTATTTTTCACATGGTTCTAGGCACTAGAGATATATGATAAACAAGGTATATGTGGTTTCTGACTCACGGAACTTTCATTCTAGTGGGAGATAATAAACAGTAAGCATGCAAGCAAATACATCAGAAAGCAATGAAGCCAATAAGGAAATGGTCTAGATATAATATAGTAAACTTTGATATTGGATGTTGACTTTAGCTAGGTGGTCAAGGTAGACTTCTCAGAGGAAGGGACACTTGAGCTGCAAATCTGAATAAGAGAAGCATTCCATACAGAAGGAAGAGCAAGCACAAAGCCCCCATGTTTGAGATGTAACTGGCATAGTTAAAGGACAGAAGGACATTGGTTGTGGCTGAGCCTCGTGAATAAACAGAGTGGTAGAACATGAGATAGAAAAGTTGGAAGGTATGAAAATCAAGACATTATTGCAGTATTTCAGGTAAAAAGTGGTGGTAGCAACTTTCATCTCTAGCCATATGAAAGTATTATGACCATATTTACCCTTCTACTACAAGCCTTTTAAAAACAGGCAAAATATATGAAACAACTGTTTGCAGACATTAGAGAACAAGCAGCCCAGAATTGTGATTTGTGAAAGAGGGAAAACAGAGAAGATGAGTTCTATGATACTCCAGCATTTTGCCTGAAAACACGTTCCAGACCACAAGGCAGCAAATACAAGACAAGCACATGGTCTCACAGAGTTGAGAAGATAAATAGGAGTTAAGGGAGACTGAGGTGGCTGGAAGTTGCAGGAGAGAGTTTCAGAAAGGAGAGAGCTCTTCAGGAAAAAAGATATCCGGAAATCTCCAGGGAGAACCTGGAGACCCTTTAAAACTACATTTTAAATAAGCCCCTCCTTCTCTAGTTGATATTTGTGCATGCTAAAATTTGAGGCCTTCTAGCGACCTTCACTTCTAGAGACCTAAGAAACCAGAATATTGAAGAAATGGATATAATGTCCTTAAGGAAATAGGCTCCATTTCTTATTACCACATGATGTGGAGATGAATTTTACTACTGCAGATATACACTAAACTCCCTGTTTTAGCTGAAGACAAAAGGAGTCAGGAGACTCTCTTGACTTATGAGATTTAAGCTTTCACAGGGTGGAAGAAACAATCTGGTAAAGAAGCTGTTCTTGACTCTCTCTGGCTTCTTTTTCAAAGCCATCTCACTGATTCAGGTTTTAATCTTCTCAGCATGGAACATGTGTTTATCGGGGCAGATTTTTGCATTTCTCAGGTGTGAGTGCAAGCTTGTTTCCTTATTGGTTGGATGAGTGATTGAATAAATGGATTAATTAAGCCAGTGAGACCAGGATCTCGAAATAAGTCATTTCCATCTCTATTCTCATAGGGTTGGGTAAGGAAGTCAGCCTTATCAACTTCTGGTCTTTGGGAACTCCCTAGGAGCCCCTCATAGTTAATCATCCACTCTTTCCAGCCAGCCCTGGTTGAAGGCAGAAAATGATCCAACATTCTGCATGACCTGGTCAAGGCCACACCCTGAGGCAGGTGATACAGCTGAGAAATTTTGCTTTGACTGTCACTATGCCAAGGACCCAGCATCCTGACAAGGTTTGGGATCAAATTTGGTTTTGAAAAGAGCAAAGAGAACAACATAATTTAAAAATCAAAGAAATTCCTTTTAGTAGTAAAAGGTTAACAGCCTTTAGGAGGAAAAATTTTTAATCACCCTCGTCTAGACTCTATCACTGGAATCACCAGCCACCGAGTGAAATATGGCCCAACTGCCGCCACCAAACAGCTCCTAAAGACTGTTGTATTTAATCATGTCTGTGCACCACTTATGGATTTTCATTATGATTCCCGATGCTGTTGCACTGGGTAAAATATTAATATCCATAGTAATGATGCATGAAGCTTGGAGTGTAATTTCTTCACTCTTCTTGTCTGATATTAAATTGTTACCACTTTATCATTTGTGTAGAACTGCACGTTTCAATTAATCTTTCCATATCAGCAGCCCTGATTAATATAGATCATGATTCATAAGCTTATCGTCACTATAGTTTTAACAGATCATTTATAAAGATCTTAAATTTCAGGGTCTGGGAGGTGCAGCTGCTGTGTCCAATGTGCCTCTTTATTCTCTGTTCCAACAGTACTGCTATACACCGGCTGTCACCTCCTGTTGAATAATTAATTTCACGAACCAAATTTACCCAAGAAAAAGCACCAGAATGAAGGGACTGGCAATTGGCAGGGCACTGGTAGTGTTTGTTCACCTTTCCGTGCCCGGCCCGGATGTTGCCTGCCCTTCATAGACCGGAACTGCTGCTTTGGGGGATTAACCACAGGTGTGTATGGGCTTCTGCTGGCTGCAGCGGGCAATCTCAGCCAGCACAGCCATCCCAGGACAGTTGTTGAGATTTGATGGAGCACTGGATAACTTCCCAGGCAGCTGCTGCTGCTCACATGGCCCACAGACATAGGGTTCATCATTGAGAACCTGGGAGCCATTGCACTGCCTCTCAACCAACTTGAAGCAGAAGCAGAATCATGTAGAACCCCTGGAGAAGAGCCCCCTCTCTTTGGACAGAATAAGAGAGGACAGGAAATAAAGGAGACCTTACTGACTTTGTTGGGCCTGCATTTGAAGCTTAATTCCCATGGCTCAAATTGCTCAAAGACTTCAGGTACAAGAGAAAACATCTGGATGTACATTAAAAAAAAAAAAAAAAAAAAAAAAAACTATCATGGTAACTGGTCTGGTAACAACTAACGTGGCCACATTTATTGACTTCAAAATCTTAATACGTTGTTTCAACGTCAGTCAAATTGGGTAATTTTTTAAAAGTATTCTGAGTAAATTTGTGCTCTTCATTTTGATCAAATTTGTACATCTTTTATTGTACATCTTCTATGTGAAAGACATTATCCTAAGCCCTAAGGTTTGGGGCTATGTCTTCGTTTGGGTCCCCCAGAAGCAAACTCTAGGACAAGAATTCAGGAGCAAGTCATTTATTTGAGAGGGGATCCTGGGAAACATCACCATGGGAGTGAGGAGCTGCGGCATGGAGGAGAAGCAGCAGCAGAAGCTGTGTTGTCAAGTAAGTTACCACTGTGGACACCTGGGGCACTCTGGGAGACCATAGAACTTGCCTCACAGATGTCTCAATGGTGGGTGAGGAACCCAAATTATTTACTTAGCAAGTCCCTGTCTGTCACTAGAGGGACTGATTTCTATGGCATTAACTCTCCCACACTCACTCCTGACTTGCCCTGCATGTCAGCAGAGTGATTTCTGCAGCCAGAAATAAAAGCTCTCAGATGGAGAGTGCAAGGCATCCCTGGCAAGCAGGCTTGACATTTAGAGGTGAGGGTCAAGAGAAGAAAAGTGGAGCCAACACCATTTTCTACAGTGACCCTCTAATCCGAAGCATGTGTTTACTCATTAATTCAAAAAATGTTCAGAGTTGTCCTCTTATCTACAACGGTCCACACAAGAGATAGCAGTTGCTGGAAAAAAAAAGTCCATTAAAGTTGTGAGGCTTTAAAAAAAAGTTATGTAAACAGATCTTACATGTTTTATTTCAATTAAAACACACAAATGTGCATTTATTCACTATTATTTTGCTGCTGGGTCAGAATCTTTCTTTCAGTGTGCAAGTACTAAAGGAGCTCTGCCTTTCCTTTCCTTTCCTGTGCAAACACCCACAGTTTCTAATTTCAGTTTCTATGAGTTACAGCAATAACTTAAAGTCATTTTTAAGACATCTAAGTGCAGAAACTTTGGAGATGTTTATGTTTCTCAATCTTTTATAGTAATTTTACCCACATGTAATTCAACAGCTATTTTTTAGTGACTCACCTTTATCAAATCCAAAGCATTCAATTTAATGTTCAAAGAACCAACAGTTCCTCTTGTCACACTTATCATCACTTTATGTAATGTTTAATTCAATTTCATGGTTACGTTATTAAGCACAGCTATTATAAAACAGCTGGACCTGTGGATACCCAAGAGCATGGCCTTCTCTTGGTGAGCACTACTACTGCATCCCAGGCAAGTCTACAAGGTTGACTCATCTGGTCCACCTAGTTACCTATGGATGAGTGGGGGACTGCGGTTATGCCTGCTTCACAGAAGAGGGTTTCCAAGCATATTTGCTCAGGGCCACACAGCCAGCAAATGACAGAGCTGGGTTTCTAACCCACAGTGTCTGATCCTAGAGTCCCACGTCTTAACCACAATGCCACACTGCCCTGCCTAGAGAGTGACATTTTACCTGGGTAATAAGGATTTATCTTCTACACTATGACATTTTGAAAGTGAGGAGGCCACTACTGATAATAACACCCAACCCACAGATGTAAAACAATACAGTCCTTGGTAAGCCAGGACATCTGGCCACTCTGTTTGTTATCTTTGAGTGCTCAGTGTGTCATGGGTCCTGGCCAGAGTGTTAGTCAGGGGAAGAATTGAAGCGGTGGGCAGTTAAGGAAGTATCAAGGGCAGCAGAGGTGCAGCACAGAGGAGAGGGCCTCACGAAGTTTACCAATTAAAATGGAAATAAAGTATGTCTGCCTTAGTTATACTATAAGGTACCACAAGTCTTTGTATATAAAGGGGTCAAGAGACATTGGAAATTTAAAATTGTCATGACAGCCAGGCACAGTGGGATTACACTTGTAATCCCAACACTTTGTGAGGCCAGGCAGGCAGAGGGCTTGAATTCAAGAGTTCAACACCAGCCTGGACAACACGGCAAAACCCATCTATGAAAAATACAAAACTTAGCTGGATGTGGTGGTTGCTTGTAGTCCCAGCTACTTGGGAAGCTGAGGTGGGAAGATCTCTTGAACCTAGGAGGTTGACGCTGCAGTAAGCCAAGATCACGCCACTGCACTCCAGCCTGGGTGACAGAGGAGACCCTGTCTTAAAAAATAAATGAACAAATAAATAAAAGTATCATGAGCATTCAGAGGAGGGAGAGCAATTTTTCAACTCAGGAATCAAGAAGCCTTTATAGAGAAAGCGGTACTTAAGCTGATCATTGAATATAGGTAGGTAGATTTGGAGTTGTAAAGGAAGTGACCTTCTAGGAGGAGGAAAAAGAAGCAAAGGTAAAGAGGCAGGAAGCCAAGGGGTACATTAAAGCTTGTGAAGTAATTCTGTTTGCCTGACAAGTGACTGAACTTTATGGACAGTGGGACAAAGGACTGGAAATTGCAGCCAAATCACAAGTGAACGTCTAGATTTACTTCTGATATGGATAGTGAGCCACGGTATGTTTTTAAACTAGTAGATAACACAAGAAGCCCCAGAGCCTGGCCTGGCCACTTAAAGTGTAGGTTGTGTAGCGTACTATCTGGGGTTCAGTCTCTCTTCCCTTTACTTCTCTGTGACCTAAGACGGGTCTCATCTCTGGGTCTCAGTGATAGCATGTGTAATATGGGGATAATAATGGTACCTACCTCTTAGGATTGTGCAGATTAAATTCGTTTATACATTTATAAAGAGCTTAAAACAGTATACAGAAGACGGGCTTTATAAGTATTAGCTATTATTAGTATGATTGAAGTTGAGCTTCAGAGAGTTTAAGCCGGTGGCAGAGGAGGGTAGCTGGCAATAGGAGGAAAGGAAGAGAGGCCATGAGAAACTGAAGTGAGGAAGACAGGCAATGGAGATAGAATGTGTGTTGCTCACAACCATTTGGGGATTTTGAATCTTCTCCTTCCTACAACCACCCCCTCTCCTCTCTCAGGCTCCAGGTTCCCCTGTGTGTCTCCCAGGCAGCTCTGGGCAGGTGGTCCACACAAGACTCTCACATATGATGCTTCATCACTGAACAGGGCACCCAGCCTCCCTGACGCCCATTTTTACTCTTCCCATTCCTGTGAAAATGGGAACTAAAGCTGCCATAGTAGCTCTTCAGTAAAGACCCTTCTTTCCCATAGCCTCACAACACAATCATATGCCACAAGTTTTTAACCTTGCACATCATTTTATGATTCACATCACATTTTTCTATGGAATGTTGACTCGCTTTATTCACTTGTATGTCCTCAGTGCTTAGCACAGAGCTTGGAAAAGAGTGAATGGTCTGGGACTGTTTACCATCCGAATGAAACAACCAGTGGAATAATGAGGGGGCATTATCTCTTCCTCCATTTTTCTCTCTCTTTGTTAAGCAAAGTGATCTAATCAAAAGACTTGGACAAAAGTCTCACTCTCGACCTGTCTACCTACCCCTTTAAGACACCGGACTCTTCAGTGATGCACGTTCTCCCTGTTACAACCACCTGAATAACATCATCCTTAGTTGTCTGTTGCATTTTGTCTTTCCTAAGACTGAGAAAACAAATACTTGTAATGTAATATTCTTGACTGCCCTAAACAGATAACAGGCATTTGTGGGACACCTGGGGAAATATTAATAAAGTCTGCAGTTTAGTTAAAAAAAAAAAAAAGTCAGATACATAGCAATTGCTCAATAAGGGTGGTTAGTATATTTTATACTTAATCCTACTATACTGTTGTTCACAGTCTGCCCTGCTTAGGGCCTGGTGTGAGTATAGGGAGAAGGAAGCTCCTTGGGAGGAGGGCTTGGGTCCCCTTCCCAGGTGAATCCCCTACTCAGTTCAGAAGAGGTACTTGATTCATGTCCATTCAATTAAATTGGTTGAGCTTCAAACCCATCTGATTTGGGTTCAGGGGAGGTTAACAAATTTCTCAGTAATTGATGGCCCCCTTTTCCCCAATCACTGCACTGAACCTTTGGCTTCTCAATCAGATACCTGTACCTAGAGCTCTGCCCTAACAGAGTAGAGTGTGACCAGATGGGCCACAGGGTTGGGCCAATCCATCTGCCTCTGAGGATCAATTTCCCAGACTACTTCTTTACAATCACATCACAGACTTCACTGGGTTAATGAGGTTGTAGAGACAGCCTTATAGGTGACTGTACCATACCCTTGCAGAATGGCCATCATTTTGGGAATAACAGAAATGCTTTAAGAACGGGTTTGTCCATTTATAAAATGCAGTAAATTATGTCTGTGTCTAACTTACAGGAATAACAAATAAGCTAATTAGATAATTGGAAGTTTTGTTGGGTTCTTTCAAAAGTAAAGCATTACAAAAGAAACTCCTGTTGCTGAAATTATTATTCAGAATGAACTTCTTAAAACTCTAGTCTCTTGTATTCTTGGCCACACCAAGAATACAAGTGTGATATTGTAGTTTTCATTAATTAGTATTGTACTAATGCAGTCTCTCAAAAGCTAAATTAGTAAAAATTCTGAATTCTACAGGTTTAGAAAGGAAATATATTATTAGTATTATTTAAATGCAGACTAAAGGAGCTAAGGAAGAAGAGTAATGTTGCTAGAAGGAAGCATATAAGATATGATTTAGATTTGGTGAGACTTGGGGTCTTAATTCCAGCTGACTCCTCTGAGCTTCAGTTTCTTCAACATGTGAGAGAAATGGACCCGGTCATCCCCAAATTCCCTTCCCCTGTGATCAGGATAGTAACTCTTGCTTTGCAAATATGTTAAGAGACTTTTAAATCCTCATTTCAATTTATTTTCCTAAGTAAATTAAACATTTGTCTGATATTTAATTACACTATTGTTTGCTTTATAAATCCTTTTTTCATGGGGAAGTATTTCTGTACTTTAACCCAGCCTGACTCATTACACACCATATAACCCACAATTCATTACTGTGACATGTAAACGGCTACTGATATTCAAAGCAATGGTCCAGGACCCTCATCCCTGTCTTGAATCTAGCTTCCCGTTCATCTTACTATCTCTGTCCAATTTGGAATACTGTCTGTCTCAATGTTTCCATTTGGTCTCATAATTTAGAGGTAAGATAGTTTGCTATACAATGTTATGGCCAGAGTCCTAGGAACACTGAAATCCTTTTCTGCCTTTCTATCTGATATGGTTTGGCTCTGTGTCTCCACCCAAATCTCATCAATCTCATCTCGAATTGTAATCTCCATAATCCCCACGTGTCAAGGAAGGGACCTGACAGGAGGCGACTGGATCATGGGGGTGGTTTCCCCTATGCTGTTCTTGTGATAGTGGGTAAGTTCTCAGGAAACCTGGTGATTCTATAAGTGACTGTTCCTCTTTCACATGCTCTCTTTCACCCACTGCCATGCTTCCTGCTTCCCCTCCTGCCATGACTGTAAGTTTCCCAAGGTCTCCCCAGCCTGTTGTCTAACTTACAGGAATTATTCCTGTTATTCCTGAAAGTTGGACACTGTGAGTCAAACCTCCTTTGTTTACAGATTATCCAGTCTCAGGTAGTATCTTTATAGCAGTGTGAAAACAAACTAATACACTATCCTTGCCAGAGGGTTCCCAAGGGAGCAGTGACAGAATAGGAATCATAGTATCTCCTTATTTTTAACAGCCTTATTGAAGTATAACTGATATACCCCCCAAAAAACCCTGTGTGTGTTTAATGTATACAATTTGATGAGTTTGGAGTACTTAGTAATAGCTAAGTCCTTAGTAATAGCTAAGCCAGTAACTGCTAAATAAAGGTCTCCCTTGTGATGCTTGGTTTAAGAAAGCAGATTTTTGGCTGGAGAAATGGAGAGAGAGGGACACCAAGCCCCAAAACAGGCCCTGCATTCACTACACAACCACCAGGTTAGACTGAAGGGTAGACTTATAAGAATGGTTGGCTTATCCAAGGAGGTCATGTGCTGCTTCTATCTGAGGATCAGCTAGGCAGGGGCGCCAGCCTTTGAAGCACTATAATCCTACCCACCAGGAATGCAGGTCCAATCAGACAGACCTGTCTCACCTATCCAGTTGGCAATTTCTTTTCTCCTATGGTGGAGGACCAAGGTGGGGAAGCAAGGTGGAAGTAAGAGTGGAAGGAGATTGAAGGGTCTCTTCTACCTACACTTCCCATGTTTGTGGTTGAGCGTCTGCTCTTCCCAATGGACTTTAACTGACTCTTACCTCTGACTCTCAGGACCTCCTATCAGAGCCCCCTTCCTGATTCCAATGCCTACAGACCCCTTGGTTGGTACCTTGGCTGTGTCAACCCCAAGCACGAATGTTGTTTTAGCTCTTCATCTCTCCACTTTCAAGATATGTAACGTAAGAGTGAAGATTCCTTAGTGCCTAAGAAAGGGATTTTAAGAGAGATTTAATAACTACATGAGACTTTGGGAAAATTTAACCACAAGAGAAAATATGTGTGTTAATGTGTGTATGTGGATATAGAGAGACAGAATATTCATTTTTTAAAAAAGGAGAGTACCACTTGACACAAATAAGAACACTATAACAACCACAAAAGTTTTAAGATTAAGAGAACAATTTTCATTTGTTTCCAATGCCCCAGGATAAATCAGGGCCAATTTATCAAATTCCGGGTCTGAATTTCTTTACCCCCTCTCCTCCTACTTAAATGATACCCAGCCTCAAACCCATCAAACTCAAGACTATTTGGGTCTTTTAGAATTATAATTTTGCTTCTTTATGTCTTTATTGCTCCTTTGATAGAGAAATTGAAAAAAAGAAAAAGATATGAAGGAGAACAACAAAAAGCTATAATTATGAAGATTCAATTTAATTTTAAAGCTTGTGGACAGAAAAGAAGAAGCCAGAAAAGAAGGAACCAAATTAATTTAGCAGGGAAGCATTGCATGAAATATTGTTGAAGTTTAATAACCATGCAAAGACAGATGATATGTGTGGAAAAATTAGTTGTAGGACCTCATAATAGTCTATTAATATTTCCTACAGGCGCAAAACCCTTTCCTGAATAATTGTGACAAAGTAATCTTTTGAAAAAGAGAGAGTTGAAAAAAGAATCTTCAAAAGGGGACAGTGATGATGAAGGCGCTGGAAGGAGAAGGAGACTCTATGTCAGTCAGGAAATCTGCAGGTATGTTTGATTTAACTCATCATGGCAAGACAAGAGAAATCAAGCTCACAGATGACCAGAAATCATGTGGAGGGCACACACATGGGCACAATTGCATTGCAGAACTGTAAAACAAATAGTGTGGCTTTTAGACATAACTTAGTTGATTTCATAGATCTTTATGAAAATTATTTAGTATTCCTGCCTATGAGGTCAATATGGTTGAATTCTCAATCTTGCAGATGAAAAAACTAAGATGCCTAACAATAGAGTCACTGGTTCCAGAGGCCCCCAGGAGATGCAGGAGGAAAAAGGGAGGCCCCTGCCTCAGACAGTGCAATGGGCCTGGCTGCCTCCCCTTGACCCAGGGAAATGGAATGGCAGCTTCTGGCTTTGTCTTCCCTGCAGAGGCCTAACCCTTGGGAGCTCTGATTTTACAAAGTCTGAGCTCTCAAGAGGAAAGCATCTGAATTCTTTTTTTTCTGATTTCACAATACAGTTTATTTTATACATCCCAAATTCCGGAAATTATTAGCCTAGTGAAGACTCAATATATTTGTTAATTAAATTGGGTTGCATTTGGGGAAGGAAAAGAGGTAAAGGTAAGGGATGTAATATTTGTCAATAATCTATTATTTTCAAAGGGTGAAAATGTATTACTTTCTCTAATTATTACAACAAATTTTCAAAGCAGTTGGCATTATGCCTATTATGCAGAAGAGGCTTCTAATTTCACCTCATTCTGGAAACTGGCAGAGTTAAGAGGTTAAACCAAACACACTACCTCCAAAAAAAGGTCTTTGTCTGTGAAAGGATTGATTATGTTTGTTTCCATTTTCCTCCTACAAAGGTCTCTCCTGTTCTTTATTGACTCACAAAGGTTGCCTCTATTGCTGGAATTTTGGTCCCAATTGTTAAAATTACCTCTATTGAGGACATGGCTTGTGTTGAGGGACCACATTTCTTCTCTCTGGAGCATGGTCCTGCCATAATTTAGCCTCCATTGCATAGGTCCTGATGACTTGGGTTATGTAGGATAAGGGTCATGATCAATGAAAAGTTCAGTTTATGAAAAGTCTGCAGGACTTCATGGACAACTGAGAACTCACTTCTTCCAGAATAAGATGATCAGAATATCTGAAACATGAATACATCAGATAAAATAGTTGAAAATCTGGCAGGAAACACTGAAGAATTTTGGATGGCATATGGTTGGGGTAGGGCTCCATTTATTATAACTCCCATCTTTGGATAAGCACCATATTGAGACTTTTAAGGAGCAAAACTATTCCCCTGGGTTTCTACCTAGTGGTAAGGGGTAGAATAGGTTAACGCTCTATTTTGGTTTAGCCATATTGAGCCAAAGTATGTGTGTATGACTGGGATAATGGGACACACATCAGCATCTTCTCAGAGGGCCATGGTGGCTATGGCACATAATGTATTGGACAGTGGAGGGTTATTTACATAATTTGGGTTTGATTGATATGATCAAGGCAAGCACCAAATTAAAACTTTCACTTCTTTTGCTCCTTATGATGGGCCACACCAAGACCCATCCTCTCCACCTTGAGCTCTTCAGTACACTATTCTTGGTCCAACACATCAAAGTGGTGGTCATAGGTACTAATGCTGTGCAGGATTATACGTGCAGCTCAGGAATCACGAAAAGCTTCATAGGATCCTCTTCCCATTCCCAAGTCTTCTCTTTTCATAGAAATATTGAGACCTTTCCTTGGACTATAGAAAGCAAGGTACAACCCTAGTTCAGATGTGTCTCTGCAAATCAAGAAGTGACTGTTTCAGGCCAAAGACAATAAGCATTCATTAGGAATGATAAAGCTTAAATCCTAGGAACTTATCCTAGAAGCTCAAGGATTTCTACTGATGAGACAGCAATAATAATGTGGTTGTTTGAGACTATGTTGGGGAGGGTCAACCTTGGGGAGCCCCAAAGGGTCAAATCCTGATTTGGGGGTATAAAGTTCAAATGTTGCAGCCAAGGCCCCTGTATTAGCTTATTCTCATGCTGCTAATAAAGACATACTGGGTGTAAGACTGGATAATTCATAAAGGAAAGAGGTTTAATTGACTCAGAGTTCACCATGGCTGGAGAGGCCTCAGGAAACATACAATCATGGTGGAAGGGGAAGCAAACCTGTCCTTCTTCACATGACAGCAGGAAGGAGAAAGGCCAAGTAAAAGGGGGAAAAGTCCCTTAAAAAACCATCAGATCTTTTAAGAACTCACTATCATGAGAACAGCATGAGAGTAAATGCCTCCATGATTAAATTACCTCCCACTGGGTCCCTCCCATAACACGTGGGAATTATGGAAACTATAATTCAAGATGAGATTTGGGTGGAAACATGGCCAAACTAGATCATTCTGCCATGGCCCCTCCCAAATCTCATCTCATAACATTTTAAAACACAAGCATGCCCTTCCAGCAGTCCCCCAAAGTCTTAATTTATTTCAATATTAACTAAAAACTCCAAGTTCAAAGTCTCATCTGAAACAGGCAAGCCTCTTTCATCTATTAACCTATAAAATCAAAAACAAGTTAGTTACTTTCTACATACAATGGAGGGGACATTGGGTATTGGGTAAATTGAGTAAATACACCTATTCCCAATGGGAGAAATTGGCCAAAACAAAGGGGTTACAGGCCCCATGCAAGTCTGAAATCCAATAGAGCAGTAATTAAACATTGAAGTTCCAAAATGACCTCCTTTGACTCCATGTCTCACATCCAAATCATGCTGATGCAAGAGGTGGGCTCCCCGGTCCTTGAGAAACTCCACCCCTGTGGCTTTGCAGGGTACAGCCCCCAACCCACCTGCTTTCATTGGCTCCTGTTGAGTGTCTGTGGCTTTTCTAGGTACATGGTGTACCTAGCTGTCAGTGGAGCTACCATTCTGGGGTCTGGAGGACAGTGGCCGTCTTCTCACAGCTCCACTAGCCAGTGCCCCAGTGGGGGCTCCAACATCCCATTTCCCTTCCACACAGCCTTAGCAGAGGTTCTCCATGAGGGCCCCACCCTCATGGAGCAAACTTCTGCCTGGACATCAAGGCATTTCTATACATCCTCTGAAATCTAGACAGAGGTTCCCAAACCTCAATTCTTGTCTTTTGCACACCCACAGGACCAACACCACGTGGAAGCTGCCAAGGCTGGGTACTTGCACTCTCTGAGGCAACATCCTGAGCTGTACCTTGGCCCCTTTTAGCTATGGTTGGAGTAGCGGGGATGCAGTTCTGAGACTGTTCACAGCAGGGGCGCCCTGGACCCAGCTCAGGAAGCCATTTTTGTTCCTAGTCTGGGCCTGTCATGGGAGGAGTTACTCTGAAGACCTCTGACATGCGCTGGAAACATATTTCTTATTTTCTTAGTGATTAACATTTGGCTTCTCATTACTTATGCAAATTTCTGCAGCCAACTTGAATTTCCCCTCAAAAATGGGTTTTTCTTTCCTATTACATTGTCAGACTGCAAATTTTCTGAACTTTCATGCTTTGTCACCTCTTGACTGTTTTGTTGCTTGGAAATTTCTTCTGCCAGATACCCTAAATCATCTCTCTCAAGTTCAAAGTTCCACAGATCTCTAGGGCAGGGGCAAAATGCCAGCAGTCTCTTTGCTAAAGCATAACAAGGGTCACCTTTGCTCCACTTCCCAACAAGTTACTCATCTCCGTCTAAGACCACCTCAGTCTGGACTTTATTGTCCATATCACTGTCAGCACTTTGGGCAAAGCCATTCAACAAGTCTCTAGGAAGTTCCAAACTTTCACACATCTTTCTGTCTTCTGAGCCCTCCAAACTGTTCCAACTTCTGCCTATTACCCTGTTCCAAAGTCACTTCCACATTTTTGGGTATCTTTACAGCAGCACCATACTCCTGGTGCCAATTTACTGTATTAGTCCATTCCCATGCTGCTATAAGAATATATCTGAGACTGGGTAATTTACGAAGGAAAGAGGTTTAACTGACTCACAGTTCAGCATGGCTGGGGAGGCCTCAGGAAACTTACAATCATGGGAGAATGGGAAGAAAACACATCCTTCTTCACATGGCAGCAGGAAGGAGAAGTGCCAAGTAAAAGGGGGAAAACCCTCTTATAAAACCATCAGGTCTCATGAGAACTCACTCACTATCATGAGAACAGCATGAGGGTAAACGCCCCCATGATTAAATTACCTTCCACACTGTCCTTCCCAGGACACATGGGGATTATGAGAACTATAATTCAAATAAGATTTGGGTGGGAACACATCCAAACCATATCAGCCCCCATTACCTTCTTTACAGTTTTCCTTCTAGCAGGAAGGGCTTTTATATCTTATCCAATTTCTGGCATGCTTTCTTATTTTCCACTTCTTCATAAAAATTATTTTAGCCATGCCTACATTAAAAACAGCATGTTTGACCATACTCCCAATTTCATTCACCAGTTTTATAGGATCTATTAGTTAGTTCATTCTCCAGACACTGATTAAGCACCTGTATTCTGTGCCTGCTCAATGTTGAAAAGAATAACTTAGTCTTTGGGTTTCAAGATTATCTATCTCCATGTATACCTATGTAACAAACCTGCACGTTCTGCACATGTATCCCAGAACTTAAAGTATAATAAAAATTTAAAAATTTAAAAAATACACGTGAAGACCTACATTTTATTTTAACTAAACTATATAAACATACATTAAAATGCACCATCTTTGCATTAGTTCACTGATTATTATGAGGACCTTGGCTTTCTTATAATAAACCATAACCAACAGGCACAGTTTCTTTAAAGCAAGGCAAATCTTTACTTAAAAAAGCAATCTAAGAGAAAAAAAGAGATTATCTATCTCAGGACTTAAGACTATATTCAGAAAATTAGACACAAAAACACTCAGGATTTTCTAGCCCAAAAATTCTTTCTGACTAATAATGTAGAACAACACACATGTTAAATTATAAATGTATTAAACCTTCTTTTGCCTTTTCTTAGTATTTTTTTCCCTTTCATCGGCCAGTTGGAAAATCCATGGCCATTTTTAATTATTGTAAAATTGGAGGCCAGATATTTTAGGGAACATCTGTATTTTACAGACCCCTACTTAAGACATAAATAACATAGCCTGCAAATAACCCATAATTCCCCAGCTTCTGAAAGAACATACTCACTTCCACTGTCCTTATCCTGGCCATTCTGAACTGCAACCCAGCTATGATAAACTGATGACACCATCTGCTGTTTGGAGCAGGGAACAGTAATGCTCACAGTAGTTTTGATAATTAAAACTTAATTTAATTCAATCTGTCTTCCCTACTTCCTTGCCTTTTCTACCCAACCAGAAATGTGCACATGCTGAATCCATTTTTTCTCTGTCTCTCAGTACTCCCCTGCTTTTTATTAGTAAGTTAGTGAGCTAGTTTGTTTACACATATTCTGATATATAGTATCAGGAAATATTTTTCACACATATATACCAATATCTGCTTTAACAGCTTTGCTCATATTGTCCCCCTCTTAGGAAAGTCTGCACCTCATTTCTCATGATCTTCCTCACTGATTTTCTCTTAATTTTCTTTGGTCTATACTGGAATTAGAAATTTTCTCCTTATTATTATTTTTAAATATGAAACTATTTCTAGTGATGCATCCATGTCAAGAGAAAGAAAAGCCAGGAGTTGCCCACCAGGTACAAATCAAGGCAAGTTTAGTTCTCCATGCAGAAGGTCTGCCCTTTCTTGTCCATTCCCACCTCAACACTTTTGCTACTGCTGTTCCTTGTTCCAAGAAAGTCCTCTTCTCCTCTTTACTTCCGCAAAGCCTTCAGTTTCCTGCCTGACCTCCTCTAGGAAGTCCTACTTATTCCAGACCCCCTCCTTCTCTGAAACCCAATGCTTTAATCACTGTATTCGTTTCCTAGGACTGCTTTAACAAATTACCACAAACCAGATGGCTTAAAACAAAAGAAATGTATTTTCTCACCATTCTGGAAGCCAGATGTCCAAACTTATGGTGACAGTAGGGGTACACTCCCTTCCAAGGCTCTGCGAGAGAATCCTACCTTGCCTCTTCCAGCTTCTGGTGGCTTCTGGTCTTCCTTGGCTTGAAGCAGCCTAACTTCAGGCTCTAACTCCCTCTTCACACAGCCTTCTCTCCTATCTGTGTTCTCTTCTCTTCTTAAAAGGACATTAGGTAGCAGATCTAGGTCCCACCCTAAGCCAACATGATCTTATCACTAATCTTACCTTAATTACATATGCAAGGACCTTTATTCCAAATAAGATCCCCTTTTGAGATTCTGGGTAAATATGAGTTCTTTTGGGAGACACCACTCAGTTCACTACAATCATATACTGTTTTGGCTTTATTTTAAATCTGTTTGCCTTGTTTTCAGAATAAAATTGCTAATTGTTTAAGAGACTTTTGAATCTCTGGTAATAACTAAAGCAGAGGATAACCTTAGATTTTTTAAATTCTTTTAAATTTTATTAAGAAACATTCAGTTATGTGTGTGTTGTTGTTGTTGTTTTTAGTACTTTCACTCTTTTTTTTTTTTTTTTTTTTTTTTTTGAGACAGGTCTCATTCTGCCAGCCAGGCTGGAATGAAGTGGCATAATCATGGTTCACTGCAGCCTCAAACTCCTGGGCTCAAGCAAACCTCCCTCCTTAGCACCCTGAGGAACTGGTACTACAGGCGCATGCCGCCACACCCAACTAATTTTTTCTAATTTTTGTAGAGTCTGACTGGGTCTCACTGTGTTGCCCAGGCTGATCTCGAACTCCTGGCTTCAAGCAATCCTCCAGCCTTGGCCTCCCAAAGTCCTGGGATTACAGGTGTGAGCCACTACAACTGACAGTACTTTCTTGTAGAAGATTTTAAATTGGTTTCTGATTTCTATTGAAATCTATTTCCTCGAAACTTCCTTTCATTACATTGTGCATTTTACCTCACGTAACTTGATGATTCTCCCTGTAGGTCTCATAATTTTATACTTCCAGAATTGAAAATATTTTCCTTATAGTCATAAATATACCTTGAAATTGTTTGTGTGTTTGTCTTCACAGAAAATCAGTCTAAACTGTCCACAGAGATCCAGATACTCCCAACATTTCAGAGGATCTCCCATTTTCTCTCCCTTGAGCCTATGATTACTCTCTTTTTCCATCACTGTGAGTGTCCTCATACAGTGCTTGAAGGTAACGAAGATGCAGACAATGCTGTTTTCTTTCTGTCTCTTGGGGACATACTAAGCTTTTTCTTTTTTTCTTTTTTTTTTTTTTAGGAGAGATGGAGTCTTGCTATGTTGCTCAGGCTGGCATCAGATTCCTGGGGTTCAAGCTATCCTCCCTCCTCAGCTTCCCAAGTAGCTGGGACTACAGCTGGGCATCATTGCACTCAGCTCATACTAAGCACTTTTGAAAAGGTATGCTAAACTGGAATGCCACAGCAACTCTGTCTTTCTAATTCTTATTTGTCCTCCAATACTTAGCTCATGTGCCCATCTCTCCTGTAAACATGTCCTGGTTCTTGTCAATGGAAGTTGTCTCTTCCTCCTCTGTGACCCTCTTGTGATGGGCTTGTGCCCCTAGCATTTAATACATGCCCCTTCATTAGGAAACTACTGGGTACATAGCTCTTTCCCACCAGACTATAAGGTCCATAAAGGCAGAGGTCATGTCTTATGGTCACCTCCTGAACTTGCACAGTTTGTGTTCCCAACATGCTGAAAGGTGTTCAGTGAAACTTTGTACATGTTTAAATATCTTTAGATGTAACTCCTCTAGCATTTTAGTAATGCTAACTTTTACTTACAGCCCATAACCAAGCCATGGCTGAACATGACTCTAAATGGACAACTGTCGCTCTGCTATAGTGGCTATGGTAAGCTAAATAAAACAATTACGTCTAAGACACATCTTAAAAGCAAAAGAAAAGTAGAAACATCTAGGATGAAGAAATTGTGAATAGTATAGTCCCGAGAGTAAAAATTAAATCGAAATAGAGAGATTTTGTCTCAATTTGGAAGTCATTGCCATCCTCTAGCAGCACTATCCAAATACAGAAGGTCTGTAGAGCAGGAGAGTCCTGTGTTCAAATCACTGCTTGGATGCTTACTATATGTATGAACTTGAGCAATTATGTTTAACTTCCCTGGGTTTCAATTTCCTCCTCTGTAAAATAAGAATGATTACCTCATGGGGTCACTTGGAGGACTGAATTAAATGAGATATGTTTACATAATGAGAAGCACAGTGCCTGGTTGATAGTGGATATCAACAAATGGCAGCCATGGATGTTTCATAGACAAAGAAAAGTCTCAGTGTCTGCAGAGAGCATGAATAAAAGCTGCTCTGTGAGCATTGCTAGAAGTATGTCCTTTCTATGAAGTGGTTTAGTGTTGAATTTTATCAGACTATCACTGGGGGATGGCACCAGATTTGCATTTTTGTGTAACATATGAAAGATTTTTTTCCCAAAAAAAATTCTTAAGATTCCAAGGTTTAGTGGTAAATCAGTGATAAAATGTTTAAGTCTCATATACCCACAAATGAGAATGATGATGGAATAATATCCCATCGAGTCACTCATTTAACTAAGATTTACCAAGTACCTGATGTGTACGAGAGCCTCTGCTAATCACTAGGAGAAATAAACCAGACCAGCCACTGCCCTCAGGGGTTCACCGTCTACTCAGAAATAAAAAAAGAATGCAATAGTCTTGTGTTAAGGGCGTGGAAGTAGATGTACCTGCCGTCCATGGTTTTCTTTGCCCAGAGCACAGTCTTCCTGCTTCTGAAAAATATTCTACTCTAAACTGTATGGTTACCAGGGGAGCAGCTGTCATACATATTCCACCTTTGTGTCAGTTAGATTTGTTGTATAACAAAACACCCAAAAGTTAGAGGCTTAAAAAAACAACTATTTATGTGCTTATGAGTTGGCTTTTTGGTCTGGACTTATCTACGTGGTTCTTCTGATCTCAACTGAATAGACTGATGGCACTGATGACCCACTGGGCAGCTCTGCTTCTCGTGATTAGTTGGTTGTCAATTGAGGTAACAAGGATGACTGAGCCACATATCTCTCATTATCACACAGGCTAGCCCAGACTTTTTCACATGGTGGAAGGTCTCTGAGAAAGAGTGGAATTGTGCATGATCTTTTGAGGTCAAGCCTTGGAACTGGCACCACGTCACTCCTGCTGCATTCTTTTGACACCCAGTCAAGGACTAAGTCCGACCTAGATTCAAGTGGTGGGGAAGTAGACTCCACCTTTTGATGGAAGGAGGTACAAAGTCTCAAGGAGGGAAAGATCATGATCACCTCTGCAATCTCCCTCCCTGGCCAAATTGGAGGCAGCGTGTTCAGACTTGGCCAATCCTAGTACCTTTGATTCCTCTGTATCCCCCAACCAGGCCTCGTTTTCTTGGCTCAGGAGTAGACATCTGATAACTACTAGATTAATCAGATATCTTCTTGCTCAGGACTTTTCCCTTTGGGGTCAGAGAGCCCAAGTATCAGTTTGTCTCTGGTGGGGAAAATATGAAACTAGAGCTATCGGCAATGTGTTTGTCCATCTCACAACTCTACCTTTGATGCAGAAAAATCCTACCATCAGCTGCTGCTATGGTCTGAATGTTTGTGTGTTCCCCCAAAATGTATATGTTGAAATCCTAATTCCCAAGGCAATTGGGGATTTTGGGGAGGTGACTAGGTCATGGGGGTGGAGCCCTCATAAACAGGATTAAGCCCCTTTAAAAGAAGCTCCAGAGAGCTGCCTTGCCCCTTCTACCACATGAGGACACAGCAAGAAGGCACCATCTATGAACCAGGAAGAGGGCACTCATCAGACTTGGAATGTGCTAGTCTTGATCTTGAACGCTGCAGCCTCCAAAACTATAAGTAATAAATTTCTGTTGTTCATAAGGTACTCTCTCTATGATATTTTATTATAGCAGCCCCAACAGACAAAGATAGTTGGAAAGAAGGAACTCAACATTTTCAAAGAAGCAGAGGCCAAAGGAAGAGAACTTTAAGGATATGCCAATTGTCTGGTTAGATTCCTTGAGACCTAGCAGCCTATGTCTTTTCTATGATTACCAAGCCTTGTATTCAGTTGACATTCTGTGCCAAGCTAGGTTCTGCCAATGAGGGAAGACAGAGACAGCCACATGGAAAAGAAGAGTGAGCCAAGGAGGGTACAGCGTTCAGACAAGTGAAGGTGTCCACTGAAGGAAATTTCAAAACAAGGAAGAGAAAAAGCAAACAGAGATGAGTAAATAATAACCATGTCTGAAGCATATGAATGACTTTGCTGAAGGCTAGGTTTTAGAGGAGGAAGAGAAAAAGATGAGACAGAAAAAGCAGTTGGATCAGAATCTGCAGAGTCTTAATGATATAATAAATAATTTGAACTTTGTTTTATACATGGTAGGAGATTTTGAACAGGAAATGTCACAGTTGAAGGAGAGTTTGAGGAGGATCAATCTTGTGATGGTTGGCATAATGGATTTTAAGAACAGAAAATGAATTTGGGGATAAAGCCTGCAACAATGATGCCTTGAATTGGGGCTGAAGAAAAGGGGAGGAAGAAATAAACAAGGGGTATGCAAGAAGGAAAGAAAAAAAAAGCCGGGAATTGGAAACAAACTGAACCTATAGACAGTGGATGGCAACATGAACAGCCAAGAAGGCTTGCCATACAGCATTGGATCAGAGATGGGGGATGTTTACAACAGCAGAATAATTTATATGATACTTTCAGCAGGAGCACAGAAAAGAGGTTGGGGCCACAAGGATTATCAATCAGTTACCAAATATCAATGAAGGACCTCCTATGTGTTCCACAGTGAAAGGTGCTGGGAACACCACCAATGCACCTAAATGTCTTATGGACTTGCATTCTAATAAGGACTTTTGAAGTGCTGGGAGCAAAAGAGATCTACAAAAGAGGTGTCCTTCTAAACTCACAAACACAGCATATCATATGGGGAGGGGATGCGGTTTTGATCCTCCATAAGTGATTGAGAAAGAGAACTTGGAATTAATTGGCCCAAGCCTCCTCCCCACAAACCTGGGTGCTTTCCACTGGTTAATCCCCTCTCACCTGCCCAGCATCTCGCTTTCCTTTCACTTCCCCCGAGCAATTCATTTATGGCTCCTGTTTTCCACACAATTGGAGAAAATTCAACATTTGTACTTGTCAACTCAGTAGCCATATTCAAATCACTGTCAGAAGACAGAGTTACAAAAATCTTTAATACCTCCAACCAGACCAATGATAGCAGCATGAAGGAAATCCTTTGGTGAAGAGGGAAGAACACGATTCACCAAGATTGAGAACGGAGTGCTGCCTCTTAACAAGATTTATGTCAGCACTCCGAACCCAGGGATGGAGCAGATTCCTAAAGCAACTGGAAGCCAACTGGGAGATATCTGCATGGGAGAGGCTGGGAGGCAGGTGGGGGTACCAAAGGCAACATGGGCCAGGCAGAAATGGAATTCTTTGCTTTCATGTCCCTTTTGTCTACCTATTTTCATCTTTATAGAACAGTCCCTTCCCTGTCCTTCCCAATTCCCCATTTTCTTTTCTTTTTTCCTTTCTTTAAATGCAGCCTAATCCCGAGTGTGAACTGATGTAGTTTGTGTGTTAGGGGAAAAAATCTCTCTCTTTTTCTGCCTTTTTTTTTCCTTCTTCTTCCCCTGGCCCAGTTCATTATTTTTCTTTCTTGTCACTCAGTGTGATAGGTTGAACAGAAGTGCACAGATGAGCACTGAAAACGGTGTCACAAGGCCTTAATCTAGTCTTTAATGCCTGACTTCAGAGATGTCATTTATCTTCTAACTGCAGCAGGCATCCACCAACTTTATCTCTAATAATATATTGATGGATTAAAAGGGTCGGGCAGGAGACCGGGCTGGAAAAATTGCTTATTGACATCAAAATACAGTGCCCTCAACCTGATAAACATGGAGGGCTCGTGTATCTCCCAGAATAGTTGGCGTAGCTATAATTTTTTTTCTAACATGTTTCCCCCAGGTTCATAGGGTGGTCCAGTAAAATAAAAAAATACTAAACATTATTTCTATGCTGACATGGCCAAGGAACACGCGAGATATTTTAGGAACACATTTTTAATGTCAGATTTATAAATATACCTCCCTTATTTATGACATGTTATAGCATATTCTATGACAACTTGAAACAGGCACCTATAGTCTTGGCAGCATTCAAATATTCTCCATGCAGTTTGTTGGAGCAAAAGCTCCCGGTAGCACCTGATTATGCTTTTGGACGGCCAGTAAAGCAAGGCTATTTCAGCAGAGAGATGAGGCCAGTAATCTCAGAATGTAAATGAAGAGAGCCTTTGGAAAGGTTTCCTTTGTTTATTCTTCTCTTCATTTTATTGTTTGGTTGGCAGCAGCATGTTTCTCTGCTTTCCCCACACAGGCTGTGTCTACACAAGTCACTTTTAGAATAAACCAAAAAATAATCAAGAGACTTCTAACTCCTAGTTAGTGGGTAATTCCTAAATTGACTATTTTCAAAATTACCCATTGTTGAACTGAATTTTGTCTAATTTTTTTCTTACCCTATGAATTAGTTGGCATGTGAAGGTACTCTCCCAGGGAATTATTGTTGTTAATTTTGTAATCATTAATGTTGACTTTCACCTGATTTTCAAATGAAAGTGACTTCTTAAGTTCAATTTGCTTGTTTGGAAAGTAAGCTCTAAAAATGCCTTTCTCAGTACTAGGAGTGGGAAGGTGACCTATTTTAGCTTCCTCAAAAATTCCTTCATATTTTATGTTTTTTCCTGAGTACAAATGTAAGATCATAACAGTTGTCTGGCCAACTTGCTTCTAAAGAAATTCACAGAAACTACACATTATTCCAGCATTTTGTTAATTTCGTAGGAAATGTTATTCTGTTGTGCTCTTGCTGATGATGACACTACCTTATTCAGGACCATTCAAGACAGGATCCTGGACATCAGTGTCCAGAGCTTAGAGGTGCCTACACAGAAAATCTCTCCACAGTCAGCTCCTGAATGTTCAGGCACACCTGAAGCCAAGCTAACTGCTGTCTATTCACTGTTGCTGTGCTGCCCAGGACAAGGGACTGAACCTCTCTTGCAGCAGTTTCCCCACCTGGAAAATGGAGATTAAAATTGTAGCTATTTTGTAGGGCAGTTGTGAGGTTTAAATGTGTTCATATATTAAAAGTGGTTACAATGGTGTCTAGTACATGGTGAATACTCAGTAAACCTTATCTATTACTATTATCATCATCTTTAAACTCATTATTGGGCTTGTAATGACATCTCATCCCAAAGGAAGAATGACTTAAGATATAGCCAGGAAAGGAGGGTGTCTACTAGAACAAAACATGTTAAGAGGAGGGGAGAAAAAAAGCTGGGGCCAAGGAAAGTGCTAAAATGAAACAACCCAAAAGCTGGCAAAAACCCTAAAGGAGTCATTAGCTACAGGGTAGCAAAGCTTTTGTCAACAGGTGAGAAGAAAAGAAGCACTAATATGTACATATTCTACACCAGGCATCAGAGTCCTCTGACCTCTTCCTGTAAAGATTCCTGGCCAAATTGTGGAATATACTGAGGGGAAGGGGATTTGTTGCATAAAATCCTGCTACGAAAGTGAGAGTTTTTAAAGTGACAGATTATGGAACAGATTGAGGAAAAAAATAAATTGGGGAAGTAGAATGGAGCCCATTCCAGAATGACCTATCAATCTTCCTTGAATGCTTTGGAATAGGCTCTGTATCTAAGAAATGTCTTCTGTAGTAAGAATACTGCAATTAGCACTGGTAAGTTGAGTAGATGGAGAGAATTCAAAATGCAAAATATAAAAGCTAAGAATCCAAACTTAATCACTTAAAGGCTCCTCTACACAGAACATTCAAGGCAGGATTAAGGATCAATGTATCTGGAGTACAAAAGCTGAATTCGGAGTAAAAGTAATAATGGACAGGATTGACAAGGCACTGACCATTTACCAGGGCCAAGTCCAGGTCTGTCTTACTCTAAAGTCATGTTCTTTATTTCAACACTTCCACTCTAAGCTGCATTCAGACTTTGACTGCAGAAAGCAAGGGAAAATAGTGAGACTGCCAAGGTTCTGTGCTGTTGGGTTTTATGAGCAAAGGGGAAGGGAACTCAAAGTTTCATATTCCTCCACCCAGGAAGACAACTGTTGGCTGACGACTCCCAACCTTAAAAATTCTAATCTAGAGATTTACTCCTTCCTCCTCTGTTTTCAGCTGCTCTGGGGCTAAAGGAATCATCAATTCTTAGTGCTATCATCAAATGGGGTCAGCCTAAGGTAAGACAATAAAAAAAGGGCACATAACCTGGAAACCCTGTTAAAATATGAAAGGGTCCATCCACTCCCATGATTCACTGTTTACCCAGAAAATTGCATTCTTACAACTTCTGTTTAAATTTATATTTTCAATATTTATTAAATTCAGCCATCACACCTTTCTCCAACAATTTAACTTGTATGACTTCCTCTCTGGTTAATGGAATCAAGCAAAAAAGCAAAGAGAAGATAAATACAAATCCAAGTTCCTTCCAGTGTGCGTTTTGTCAGCATGGTCCAAAGAGAAGCCAGCCTTGAAGGTTAATATAATACTATAGGCAAGGTACCAAGTGTTTCTGTACATAATTCACCTTTAATTCTTACCACAACTCCGTAAGATGGGCATTATTATGAGGAAATCAAAGCTCAAAAAGAATGAGTAGCTGGCCCAAGGCCATGCAACAAGTAAACAGCAATGTTTTTAAGATTCAAACTCAAGCCTTTCTGACTGCTAAGTCTAATGCTCCTTACTATTTGTTGTGCTACATCATGGTTGGTGGCATTTATCTGTACTTTGGGATGCAGTAAGACCATAGGAGAGGACAGCATATCATCTTTCCTGCCTAATAAGCTCTGCCTATAGAAAGAAGCACATAATATCAAGGTTCAAAGTTATTTCTTTGGTTTCACACCATGACCTTTTATAAAACTCAGTTCTAATTAGCAGGATTTCCCATGACTATAGAATGTTTCGTTCTTTTAAATTCATGTATGTTGCCCAGAGACCCCTAGTGTTGCTGGAACTTCATTTTGATATCCAGATGGTCGTCACCACTTTTGGATGCTCCCAAGGACTGAACTCTCATATAACTAGAGCTACTACTTTCTTTTGCATGTTCAGCAGTGTCACTGATGATAGCTCAATTTTCAGAGAGTATAAATCACTATGGAAAAAATCTATCTCTCCCTACCTGATTGTATGAGTCGCCTCTTCATTGGAGCGCAAAGCACATGTGAGGGCTGGTCATGAAGAGCAGGAGGACAAACAGTGACCATAACTGCAAGGGAGGACTAAGTCAGCACAGAAAAAAAGGGTGTTGACAGGGCACCTGGTAGAGAGGAGGGAACCAGGCACAAAGGCTGGATGGACCAGAACAGACTCTCATTGAACTATGAAGCATCAGGTAAAACACAAGGTTGCTGTATGTCAGAATACAGCCTGATGAGGTTAAAAGGCCAGTGTTGAGATTAATAGGGCAAACAAAATGAATACAGAATAGTTAAGACCAACAAACAATAATAAATATATTAACCCACAGGAAAAAAAGAAGAAAAGAGGTCTACACTAGTGCTGTAACATCAAAACCAAAGCAAAAGAAACAAAGGATTCTGGAGAGGAACAGAAAGGCAAAGCATAGTTGGACACCTTTGTGAGCTCTCCAGAACACCCTTTGGGGCTCCTTCCCCTCTGTAGGAGAGCTGGTGGCAACATTCCTCTTAGCTTCTGTCTGGGAGGTTCACTCCACAGCCTCTTGCCACTGCAATCTCCTCACCCAGTGGCCAGCCCTTATAGGCGACATCAGGGAAAATATTCAATCAAGGATACTTTGCACAGTGTCTACTTGATCCACGTGAATTTGACCCACCAAATAGTGGAGAGGGCTCCCAGCTCCTCCTTGAAGCCCCCATGCTGCTCCACTCTGCCATCATTCTCAGGTCTTCAGGTTCTCTTCACCTGCTGCTCAGCTAGGCACAGAGACACATCATATCTGCCACCCAACTAGGGAATGGGGTGCCAATGATACTTAGTCCTTCCCCCATCCCCTGGTTCTGCCGGGCCGGGAAGGACCTTCTACTACACTGATGACTCATGGCTCCTGTCATTTCCTTCTCATCTTTACATTCTGATTGTATAGTGAAACTCCTGGGTATGTGTGGATGTAGCAGAGTCAGTTAGACTATCCTTTAATAAACCAATTGCTAGAGGCTGTCTTTAGAATATGGGATACTTTGCTATTGTGAATAGTGCCACAATAAACATACGTGTGCATGTGTCTTTAGAGCAGCATGATTTATAATCCTTTGGGTATATACCCAGTAGTGGGATGGCTGGGTCATATGGTACATC
>NC_045435.1:159641917-159700577 GCF_002776525.5 Piliocolobus tephrosceles | reverse complement strand
TAGAGGTGTTTATAGTATTCTCTGATGGTAGTTTGTATTTCTGTGGGGTCGGTGGTGATATCCCCTTTATCATTTTTTAATGCGTCTATTTGATTCCTCTCTCTTTTCTTCTTTATTAGTCTTGCTAGCGGTCTGTCAATTTTGTTGATCTTTTCAAAAAACCAACTCCTGGATTCATTGATTTTTTGGAGGGTTTTTTGTGTCTCTATCTCCTTCAGTTCTGCTCTGATCTTAGTTATTTCTTGCCTTCTGCTAGCTTTTGAATGTGTTTGCTCTTGCCTCTCTAGTTCTTTTAATTGTGATGTTAGAGTGTCAATTTTAGATCTTTCCTGCTTTCTCTTGTGGGCATTTAGTGCTATAAATTTGCCTCTACACACTGCTTTAAATGTGTCCCAGAGATTCTGATATGGTGTATCTTTGTTCTCATTGGTTTCAAAGAACATCTTTATTTCTGCCTTCATTTCACTATGTACCCAGTAGTCATTCAGGAGCAGGTTGTTCAGTTTCCATGTAGTTGAGCAGTTTTGATTGAGTTTCTTAGTCCTGAGTTCTAGTTTGATTGCACTGTGGTCTGAGAGACAGTTTGTTATAATTTCTGTTCTTTTACATTTGCTGAGGAGTGCTTTATTTCCAATTATGTGGTCAATTTTGGAATAAGTGCGATGTGGTGCTGAGAAGAATGTATATTCTGTTGATTTGGGGTGGAGAGTTCTATAGATGTCTATTAGGTCCACTTGGTGCAGAGATAAGTTCAATTCCTGGATATCCTTGTTAACTTTCTGTCTCGTTGATCTGTCTAATGTTGACAGTGGAGTGTTGAAGTCTCCCATTATTATTGTATGGGAGTCTAAGTCTCTTTGTAAGTCTCTAAGGACTTGCTTTATGAATCTGGGTGCTCCTGTATTGGGTGCATATATATTTAGGATAGCTAGCTCTTTCTGTTGAATTGATCCCTTTACCATTATGTAATGGCCTTCTCTGTCTCTTTTGATCTTTGATGGTTTAAAGTCTGTTTTATCAGAGACTAGGATTGCAACCCCTGCTTTTTTTTGTTCTCCATTTGCTTGGTAGATCTTCCTCCATCCCTTTATTTTGAGCCTATGTATGTCTCTGCATGTGAGATGGGTCTCCTGAAGACAGCAGACTGATGGGTCTTGAGTCTTTATCCAGTTTGCCAGTCTGTGTCTTTTAATTGGAGCATTTAGTCCATTTACATTTAAGGTTAATATTGTTATGTGTGAACTTGATCCTGCCATTATGATATTAACTGGCTATTTTGCTCGTTAGTTGATGCAGTTTCTTCCTAGCCTCGATGGTCTTTACATTTTGGCATGTTTTTGCAATGGCTGGTACTGGTTGTTCCTTTCCATGTTTAGGGCTTCCTTCAGGGTCTCTTGTAAGGCAGGCCTGGTGGTGACAAAATCTCTAAGCATTTGCTTATCTGTAAAGGATTTTATTTCTCCTTCACTTATGAAACTTAGTTTGGCTGGATATGAAATTCTGGGTTTAAAATTCTTTTCTTTAAGAATGTTGAATATTGGCCCCCACTCTCTTCTGGCTTGTAGAGTTTCTGCCAAGAGATCTGCTGTTAGTCTGATGGGCTTCCCTTTGTGGGTAACCCGACCTTTCTCTCTGGCTGCCCTTAAGATTTTTTCTTTCATTTCAACTTTGGTGAATCTGGCAATTATGTGTCTTGGAGTTGTTCTTCTTGAGGAGTATCTTTGTGGCGTTCTCTGTGTTTCCTGAATTTGAATGTTGGCCTGCCCTACTGGGTTGGGGAAGTTCTCCTGGATGATATCCTGAAGAGTGTTTTCCAACTTGGTTCCATTTTCCCCCTCATTTTCAGGCACCCCAATCAGACGTAGATTTGATCTTTTTACATAATCCCATACTTCTTGCAGGCTTTGTTCATTTCTTTTTCTTCTTTTTTCTTTTGGTTTCTCTTCTCGCTTCATTTCATTCATTTGATCCTCCATCGCTGATACTCTTTCTTCCAGTTGATCGAGTCGGTTACTGAAGCTTGTGCATTTGTCACGTATTTCTCGTGTCATGGTTTTCATCCTTGTCATTTCGTTTATGACCTTCTCTGCATTAATTAGTCTAGCTGTCAATTCTTCCACTCTTTTTTCAAGATTTTTAGTTTCTTTGTGCTGGGTACGTAATTCCTGCTTTAGCTCTGAGAATTGTAATGGACTGAAGCCTTCTTCTCTCATCTCGTCAAAGTCATTCTCTGACCAGCTTTGATCTGTTGCTGGCGATGGGCTGTGCTCCTTTGCAGGGGGAGATGCGCTCTTATTTTTTGAATTTCCAGCTTTTCTGCCCTGCTTTTTCCCCATCTTTGTAGTTTTATCTGCCTCTGGTCTTTGATGATGGTGACGTACTGATGGGGTTTTGGTATAGGTGTCCTTCCTGTTTAATAGTTTTCCTTCTAACAGTCAGGACCCTCAGCTGTAGGTCTGTTGGAGATTGCCTGAGGTCCACTCCAGACCCTCTTTGTCTGGGTATCAGCAGCAGAGGTTGCAGAAGATAAAATATTGCTGAACAGCGACTGTACCTGTTTGATTCTTACTTTGGAAGCTTCCTCTCAGGGGTGTACTCCACCCTGTGAGGTGTGGGGTGTCAGACTGCCCCTAGTGGGGGATGTCTCCCAGTTAGGCTACTCAGGGGTCAGGGACCCACTTGAGCAGGCAGTCTGTCCCTTCTGAGATCTCAACCTCCGTGTTGGGAGATCCACTGCTCTCTTCAAAGCTGTCAGAGTCGTTTGCATCTGCAGAGGTTCCTGCTGCTTTTTTTGTTGTTGTTGTTTAGCTGTGCCCTGTCCCCAGAGGTGGAGTCTACAGTGACAGGCAGGTTTCCTTGAGCTGCTGTGAGCTCCACCCAGTTCGAGCTTCCCAGCGGCTTTATTTACGTACTTAAGCCTCAGCAATGCCAGGCGCCCCTTAGATCGCAGACTGCTGTGTTAGCAATGAGGGAGGCTCAGTGGGCATGGGACCCTCCCGGCCAGGTGTGGGATATATTCTCCTGGTGTGCCCGTTTGCTTAAAGCGCAGTATTGGGGTGGGAGTTACCCGATTTTCCAGGTGTTGTGTGTCTCAGTTCCCCTGGCTAGGAAAAGGGATTCCCCTCCCCCTTGCGCTTCCCAAGTGAGGCAGAGCCTCACCCTGCTTCAGCTCTCACTGGTCGGGCTGCAGCAGCTGACCAGCACCAATTGTCCAGCACTCCCTAGTGAGATGACCCCAGTACCTCAGTTGAAAATGCAGAAATCACCGGTCTTCTGTGTCACTCACACTGGGAGTTGGAGACTGGATCTGTTCCTATTTGGCCATCTTGCTCCGCCCCCCAATATACCTTTTTTAATACCATAAAACATTCAGATGACTTGTTCAGATGTAAATAATGAAATATTTTTGTATTCTAGGCTAGTGGTTCTCAACAAGGAGAGATTTCACCTCCCAGGGACATTTGGCAACATCTGAAGGTATTTTTGTTTGTTCATTTCAACTGGAGCAGTGCTCCTGCCAGCTGGTGGAAACAGCCCACGGATGCCAGTAAACATTATACCACACACAGGTCAGCCTCTCAAAATTATCCAGCCCAAAATATCAGTAATGACAAGGTTGAGAAATCCTGTTCTATGCCCACTCACCTACGGAAAACACATTTGGTAAGAGTAAGTAAATACCTTTTCATATTAAGTTTCTCTTCATTGCTTTGATTACTTCTCCATCACCGAAAGTACAAATCAGGCATCTATAGTGTCCCTATTTTACATACACACTAAAAAATAAAGTGAATATCTTATCTGTATTAACATATTTGCTATTTTCAAAAACAGAATAAAAAATATGGTTCAAAAGAGTATTTAAGAAGATGAGCTCCACAATCCATTTGAGTTCAGTTTAAACACATTGAATCTCAGTCCTGCTATTTACTAACTCTGTAACATTAAACTAGTTAGTTAGCCAAGACTCACATCTATACTTCTTGAACAGGATGAAATAATAGTTCCTAACTTACAAAATTATTGTGCTAAATGAGATAATCCATGTAAATCAATCAATACTGTATCTAGCAAAAAAAAAAAAAAGCAAATATATATTGTTATTAACATAGAACTTTAAATGCAATCTAAAGAAAATAAAAGCTATATCTCAATACTACCGAATAATACACTTAGAAATAGTTAAGATGGATTCCTGGACAAGATGGCCCAATAAGAACATCTCCAGTCTGCAGCTCCCAACGAGATCAAGGCAGAAGGTGGGTAATTTTTGCATTTCCAACTGAGGTACCTGGCTTATCTCACTGGGACTGGTTAGACAGTGGGTGCAGCCCACAGAGGGTGAGCAGAAGCAGAGTGCAGCATTGCCTCACCTGGGAAGCACAAGGGGTCAAGGAACTCCCTGTCCTAACCAAAATAAGTCGTGAGAGACTGTGCTGTAACTGATGGTGCTATCTGGCCCAGATACTATGCTTTTCCCATGATCATTGCAACCCGCCAACTAGGAGATTTCCTCAGGTTGAGGCATGAAACCACCAGAGCCCTGGGTTTCACAAAAATGGGCAGCCATGTGGGCAGATGCCAAGCTAGCTGCAGGAGTTTATTTTCATACCCCAGTGGCACCTGGAATGCCAGCAAGACAGAACCCTTCACTGTCTTGGAAAAGGGACTGAAGCCAGAGAGCCAAGTGGTCTAGCTCAGCAGATACCACTCCCAAGAAGCCCTTCAGGCTAAGGTCCACTGACTTGAAATTCTCGCTGCCAGCACAGCAGTTTGAAGTCGACCTGGGATGCTTGAGATCAGTTGGGGGAGGGGTGTCTGCAATTACTGAGGCTTGAGTAGGTGGTTTTCCCCTCGGAGCCTACTGCAACTCAGCAAAACCTCTGTAGCCACACTGCCTCTCTAGATTCCTCCTCTCTGGGTGGGGTATCTCTGAAAGAAAGGCAGCAGCCCTGGTCAGGGGCTTATAGATAAAACTTCCATCTCCCTGGGACAGAGCACCTAGGGGAAGTGGCGGCTGTGGGTGCAGCTTCAACAGACTTAGACGTTCCTGCCTGCCAGCTCTGAAGAGAGCAGCAGATCTCCCAGCATAGTTCTTGAACTCTGCCAAGGGACAGACTGCCTCCTTAAGTGGGTCCCTGACCCCCATGCCTCCTGACTGGGAGACATCTCCAAGGAGGGATCAATAGACACTTCATATAGGACAGCTCTGGCTGGCATCTGGCAGGTGCCCATCTGAAACAAAGCTTTCAGAGGAAGGAGCAGGCAGCAATCTTTGCTGTTCTGCAGCCTCCGCTGTTGATACCCAGGCAAACAGGGTCTGGAGTGGACCTCCAGCAAACTCCAGCAGACCTGAAGCAGAGGGCCTGACTGTTAGAAGGAAAACTAACAAACAGAAAAGAATAGCATCAACATCAACAAAAAGGGCATCCACACATAAACCACATACAAAGGTCGCCAACATCAAAGACCAAAGGTAGATAAATCCACGAAGATGAGGGAAACAAAGGTGCAAAAAAGCTGAAAATTCCAAAAACCAGAATGCCTCCTCTCCTCCAAAGGATCACAACTCCTCGCCAGCAAGGGAACAAAACTGGATGGAGAATGAGTTTCACAAATTGACAAACTAGGTGTCAGAAGGTGGGTGATAACAAACTCCTCTGAGCTAAAGGCACATGTTCTAACCCAATGCAAAAAAGCTAAGAACCTTGAAAAAAGGTTAGAGGAATTACTAACTAGGATAACCAGTTTAGAAAAGAACATAATTGACCTGATAAAGCTGAAAAACACAGCACCGGAACTTTGTGAAGCATACAGAAGTATCAGTAGTCAAATTGATCAAGTGGAAGAAAGGATATCACAGATTGAAGATCAACTTAATGAATAAAGCATGAAGATAAGATTAGAGAAAAAAGAATGAAAATGAACAAACAAAGCCTCCAAGAAACATGGGATTACATGAAAAGACCAAACCTACGTATGATTGTTGTACCTGAAAGTGATGGGGAGAATGGAACCAAGTTAAAAAAAAACACTCTTCAGGATATTATCCAGGAGAACTACACCAACCTAGCAAGATAGGCCAACTTCAAATTCAGGAAATACAGAGGATACCACAAAGATACTCCTCGAGAAGTGCAACCCCAAGACACATAATTGTCAGATTCACCAAGGTTGAAATGAAGGAAAATAATGTTAAAGGCAGCCAGAGAGAAAGGTCAGGTTACTCATAAAGGGAAGCCCATCACACTAACAGTGGATCTCTGCAGAAACCATACAAGCCAGATGACAGTGAGGCCAATATTCAACATTCTTAAAGAAAAGAAGTTTCAACCTAGAATTTCCCACACTTTAACATGCCACTGTCAATATTAGACAGATCAATGAGATAGAAGGTTAAAAAGGATATCCAAGACCTGAACTCAGCTCTGTACCAAGCAGACCTAATAGACATCTACAGAACTCTCCACCTCAAATCAACAGAATATACATTCTTCTCAGCACCACATCTCACTTATTCTAAAATTGACCACATAATTGGAAGTAAAACACTCCTCAGCAAATACGAAAGAATGGAAATCATAACAAATAGTCTCTCAGATCACAGTGCAATCAAATTACAACTCAGGATAAAGAAACTCACTCAAAATTGCACAACTACATGGAAACTGAACAACCTGCTCCTGAAAGACTACTGGGTAAATAACAAAATTAAGGCAGAAATAAATAAGTTATTTGAAACCAGTAAGAACAAAGATACAACATACCAGAATCTCTGGGACACAGCTAAAGCAGTGTTTAGAGGGAAATTTATAGCACTAAATGCCCACAGGAGAAAGCAGGAAAGATCTAAAATCGACACCCTAATATTACAATCAAAAGAACTAGAGAAGCAAGAGCAAACAAACTCAAAAGCTAGCAGAAGAAAAGAAATAACTAAGATCAGAGCAGAACTGAAGGAGATAGAGACACGAAAAACCCTTCAAAAAATCAGTAAATCCATGAGTTGGTTTTTTGAAAGGATTAACAAAATAGATAGACCACTAGCAAGACTAATAAAGAGGAAAGAGGGAAGAATCAAATAGACACAATAAAAAAATGATAAAGGAGAGATCACCACTGATCCCACAGAAATACAAACTACCATCAGAGAATACTAGAAACACCTCTACACAAATAAACTAGAAAATCTAGAAAAAGTGGATAAATTCCTGGACACCCACACCCTACCAAGAATAAACCAAGAAGAGGTCAAATCCCTGACATAAAATAAACTGCGAAAGTGGCTTTAGTATTTCTGAATACACAATAGCTAAGACCCAAACTGGGATTAGATACCCCACTATGCTTAGCCCTAAACCTCAGTAGTTAAATTAACAAAACTGCTCACCAGAA
Source organism: Piliocolobus tephrosceles (assembly GCF_002776525.5). Classification (NCBI taxonomy): domain Eukaryota; kingdom Metazoa; phylum Chordata; class Mammalia; order Primates; family Cercopithecidae; genus Piliocolobus; species Piliocolobus tephrosceles. The sequence goes on along the minus strand of NC_045435.1, from coordinate 159,693,182 downwards.
CACTACCAGCAATAGCTTAAAACTCAAAGGACTTGGCAGTGCTTTATATCCCTCTAGAGAAGCCTGTTCTATAATCGATAAACCCCGATTCACCTCACCATTGCTTAGCTTATATACCGCCATCTTCAGCAAACCCTACTAAAGTTTGCAAAGTAAGCACGAGTATCTTTATAAAAACGTTAGGTCAAGGTGTAACCCATGAGATGGTAAGAAATGGGCTATGTTTTCTACCCCTAGAAAACCCCACGACAACCCTTATGAAACCTAAGGGCCCGAGGAGGATTTAGCAGTAAATTAAGAGCAGAGTGCTTAATTGAATAAGGCCATAAAGCATGCACACGCCACCCGTCACCCTCCTCAAGAATATTTTAAGGATTAACTTAACTAAACCCTCTATGTATTTATATAGAGGAGATAAGTCATAACATGGTAAGTGTACTGGAAAGTGCACTTGGACGAAACAAGGCCAATAACAAGTTCTGAAATCGAGGCAGTAATTAATAGCCTACCAACCAAAAAAAAGCCCACAGCCAAATTCTACCAGAGGTACAAAGAGGAGCTGGTACCATTCCTTCTGAAAGCAGTCCAAATAGTAGAAAAAGAAGGACTCCTCCCTAACTCAATTTATGAGTCCAGCATCATCCTGATACCAAAACCTGGCAGAGACACAACAAAAAAGAAAATTTCAGGCCACTATCCCTGATGAACATCGATGTGAAAATCTTCTAAAAAATACTGGCAAACCAAAGCCAGCAGCACATCAAAAAGTTCATCCACCACGATCAAGTTGGCTTCATCCCTGGGATGCAAGGCTGGTTCAGCATACACAAATCAATAAACGTAATCCATCATATAAACAGAATCAATGACAAAAACATCATGATTATCTCAATAGATGCAGAAAAGGCCTTCGACAAAATTCAACCACGCTTCATGCTAAAAACTCTCAATAAACTAGGTATCGAAGCTATGTATTTCAAAATAATGAATGGCATTTTTGACAAACCCATGGCCAATGTCATACTGAATGGGCAAAAGCTGCAAGCATTGCCTTTGAAAATCAGCACAAGACAAGGATGCCCACTCTCACTATTCCTATTAAACATAATATTGGAAGTTCTGGCCAGGGCAATAAGGCAAGAAAAAGAAATAAAACATATTCAAATAGAAAGAGAGAAAGTCAAGGTTTCTCTGTTTGCAGATGACATAATTGTATATTTAGAAAACCCCATTGTCTCAGGCCAAAATCTCCTTAAGCTGATAAGCAACTTCAGCAAAGTCTCAGGATACAAAATCAATGTGCAAAAATCACAAGCATTCCTATACACCAATAATAGACAAACAGAGAGCCAAATTCTGAGTGAACTTTCATTCACAATTGCTAAAAAGAGAATAAAATGCCTAGGAATACAACTTACAAGGGATGTGAAGGACCTCTTCAAGGAGAACTACAAACCACTGCTCAATGAAATAAAAGAGGACACAAAGAAATGGAAGAACATTCCATGTTCATGGATAGGAAGAATCAATATCATGAAAATGGCCATACTGCCCAAAGTAGTTCATAGATCCAATGCTATCCCCATGAAGCTACCATTGACTTTCTTCACAGAATTAGAAAAATCTACCTTAGATTTCATATGGAACCAAAAAAAGAGCCTGTATAGCTAAGAAAATCCTAAGTAAAAAGAACAAAGCTGGAGGCATCATGCTACCTGACTTCAAGCTATACTACAGGGCTATAGTAACCAAAACAGCATAGTACTGGTACCAAAACAGATATATAGACCAATGAAGCAGAACAGAGGCCTCAGAAATAATGCCACACATCTACAACTATCTGATCTTTGACAAACCTGATGAAAACAAGCAATGGGGAAAGGATTCCCTATTTAATAAATGGTATTGGGAACACTGGCTAGCCATATGCAGGAAACTGAAACTGGACCTCTTCCTTACACCTTATACAAAAATTAACTCAAGATGGTTTAAAGACTTAAATGTAAGACCTAAAACCATAAAAACCCTAGAAGAAAACCTAGGCAATACCTTTCAGGACATAGGCATGGGTAAAGACTTCATGACTGAAACATCAAAAGCAATTGCAACAAAAGCCAAAATTGACAAATGGGATCTAATTAAACTAAACAGCTTCTTCACAGCAAAAGAAACTATCATCAGGGTGAACAAGCATCCTACAGAATGGGAGAAAATTTTTGCAATCTATCCACCTGACAAAGGGCTAATAACCAGAATCTACAAGGAACTTAAACAAATTTACAAGAAAAAAAAAAAAATCAAAAAGTGGGCAAAGAATATGAACAGACACTTCTCAAAAGAAGACATTTATGCAGCCAACAAACATGAAAAAAGTTCATTATCACTGGTCATTAGAGAAATGCAAATCAAAACCACAATGAGATACAATCTCACACCAGTTAGAAGGATGATCATTAAAAAGTCAGGAAACAACAGATGTTGGAGAGGATGTGGAGAAACAGGAACGCTTTTGTACTGTTGGTGGGAGTGTAAATTAGTTCAACCATTGTGGAAGATGGTGTGGCAATTCCTCAATGATCTAGAATCAGAAATACCATTTCACCCTGCAATCCCATTACTGGGTATATACCTGAAGGAGTATAAATCATTCCATTATAAAGACACATGCACACGTACCTTTATTGCAGCACTATTCACAATAGCAAAGACTTGGAATCAACCCAAAGGCCCATCAATGATAGACCGGATAAAGAAAATGTGGCACATATACACCATGGAATACTACGCAGCCATAAAAAAGAATGAGTTCATCTCCTTTGCAGGGACATGGACAAAGTTGGAAACCATCATTCTCAGCAAACTAACACAGGAACAGAAAACCAAATACCTCATGTTCTCACTCATAAGTGGGAGTTCAACAATGAGAACGCATGGACACAGGGAGGGGAACATCACACAGGGAGGCCTGTTGGGGGTTGGGGGGCTAGGGGAAGTATAGCGTTAGGAGAAATATCTAATGTAGATGATGGGTTGATGGGTGCAGCAAACCACCATGGCACGTGGATACCTATGTAACAAACCTGCACATTTTGTACATGTATCCAGAACTTAAAGTATAATAATAATAATAATAATAATAATAATAATAAAGATAGCTGGCCCAGAAAAATCCAACTATTTCAATGGTGAGCAACAAAAAAGGGAATTGACATAGCATCAAAAGAAAGATATTGGAAGAAGAAATGCAGAAAAGAGAATCAAAAGTTAGCAACATAAAAAGAATCCTCATAATAAAAAATGTTCCCCAAAACAGAGGAAATTTGTAAATATTTCAATCATCTATTGCTGTGTAACAAATTACCTAAAGCTTGGTGGGTTAAAACAACAACTACTTACATCTTATATTTTTGTGGGTCAGGAATTCAGACAGGACTCAGCTGGGCGATTCTTCCACTCCACATCTTTCCAACTGGAGTCACTTGGTAGTTTTCAACTGGTGGTTTGGTTCGTCTGGAGATCTAAGTAGGCTTCACTCACATGCCTGGCACTTTGTCAGTAATGTTTGGAAGTCTGGGCTCAGCTGAACTACTTTTTCACTTTATATAGTCTCAAAGCCTCCTCACATAGCCTCTCCACCATGGTAGTCTCAGGATAGTCAGCCTTCTTACATGGGAGCTCAACATTCCAAGAGAAAGACAGTAGAAGTTCACAGTTTCTTAAGGCCTGGGTACTAAAACAAGCATAGCTAGTTTCTCTGCTATACTCTATTTAGCAAAGCGGTCACAGATGTCACCTGGATTCAAGGCAAGAAGACATAGATCCCACCTCGTTGAGAGGAGAGTCACAGAGTTTGCAGCTATCTTTAATCCACCACTGTAATCAGGACTTTCGCCATGAACTATAAATAAAGAAATAGCCTTTATGAAGGAAGGAATGTTACAGAAAGAAATGTAAGAATCAGGGAGAAGATGGTAAGACAACAAGGGGATAGGAAAGGTAAGCTGGCACAACCCCACTCCCCCCAAAAGGAAGTAAAAGTCAAAAATAAAACCATCATATATCCCAAGGGTTAGATTCTTCAAAAAAACACTGTAAAGCAATGTTTCTCGTGCCTAAAATGCATGAGACTCAGCTGGGGATTTTGTTGAAACACAGATTCGAATTCAGTAGGTCTGTGATAGGGCCTGAGAGTCTGCATTTCTAGCAAACTCCCAGCTAGTGTTTATCAGTGGATGACACTTTGAAGTAGAAAGGCCCTGTGGGATGTAGAAGAAAAGAATAAGAAACCACATTACTTGAAAATAAAGGAAGAGTTTTTAAAATTACAGGTTAAATGACAGAAGCAGATGAGCAAAACAAATTCAACTTACAAATAACAAAACCAAGAAAACACTAAAACAAATATGGGAATTAGAGTCACTTAATTGGGACCCTAATTCCTAATTTGGACCCTAATTTTATGGGACTCCTGTGTCCCAAAAAAGTAGAAAAGATTTTTTTAAAAAATGAAAAATGGGAAGGAAGAGTGAAGAGGAAGTGGGAGGTATAATAATAAATAATAGTAATAAATATCTTGAATTCTGAATCTGTAATTAGCGGAAGTCAAAGGATATTGTTTAGAGCTGGTAGATCAGTAACAGAAGCATAAGCACATGTAGTAATACAAAGGTAAACACTAAGATACTAAATACAACACAGAGGGGAAGGAAGAGGAAAAAGCAAATTTTATTTTTCCAATATCAAGAAATGGTAGAGCTTATCAACAGTTGCACTGAAATGCCTAGGTGCGCTGAGACAGTGATACCCTTAGGCCCTAGTGCCACTGGAGAGCTTGAGGCCGCAGAAGAAACCCACCCTCACCCAGGCCAGCAACCTTCAGATATCTCATCCATTAACCAAAATGTGTCATGCAAAATGCCATCTTTTAGGTATGCCATGATGTGAACTAGGCTGAGAAGCACTGAATTATGGAATTAAAGATTTTATAAGTAGTCATAATTATGAAGATAACCATTAGAATAAAACTACAACTTTTTATATGCTAGAATAATTCAACGCATGAGACACACACACCCACTCACACATGCATAAGGAGAGAGCAAAGCAAATAAAAGATCCAGTGAACAATTTAAACTGTCTATATGAATAATATAACAAAACAACAAAAGTAATACCAAAAACATCTGTCTTACCAATTAATGTAAATAAACTTGAGTCATTTATTTTTAAAAACAACTTTAGATTGGATCACAAAACAAAACCTAACTCCAAGCTTTATACAGGAAGCACTTCTAAAACAAAGCAATTCAAGCAGGTTGAAAACAAAAAAATGGGTAAATGTGTACTAGGCAAATGTAAACAAAAAAAGAACATTAGACTTGATGTTAATATCAAGCAAGACAAAATTCAGATTACAAAGTACTAAACATGTCCCAAAAAAGGCATTTTACAATGCCAAAGAATGCAATTCACAATGCAAATTAAACATTTATTTAATATCTAGGCAGTAGTAGTCATAAATATTCAGAAATATGCTAGTATTTGTAGATTTTGATTCAGCTATCTGAGTTCATGAATATTATGGAGATAGAAAAAAAATCAAAGACTTAATTAACAAGATATAGTTAATCTGTATTGAATGTTACACCTTGAAAGTATACTACACTTATTTTCAGGTGTCTGTGGAACATGCTCTTATATATGAACATGCATTAAGCCACAAAGAAAACTTTAAGAATCCCCAGAAAGTAGGAAAAGTATAGAAAAATTTTCTGACCACTATGTAATAAACTAGAAATTCAAAAACAAAAGTGGAAAACAAAAAGACATTTCTATCTAAACATTTTTAAACTCTCTGTTAATCAACTCTTGGGTTAAAAAAGAAATATAAACCCAAACCAGAGGATTTTTGTAAAACAGTGATGATAAAAGCACTGTATTTCAGAACCTATGATGAACAGGTAAAATTGGTCCCAGAGGAAAACTGATAGCCTTTAATACATTAATTAAAAAGACGAAAAATAAATGGATTTAGAGTCTAACTCAAACTGTTAGAAAAAAGGGTAATAACAAAATAAACCAAAAGGAGAGAAGCAGTTAAATGAAGAAATTAATGAGTTTGAAAACAACAAAAAGAAAGTAATACTAATGAATACAAAAGCTGAGATCTCTAAGTTGAGTAAATTACTAGCTGACCTAATCAAGATAAAAAGTACAATTGTGAAAATGTTTAAAATAATAAAATGAAAACAAATAGGAAAATAAGGGAAATTTAAAAAACCTTAAAGAATAGTCAACTCTGAAAACCAGTTAGAAAACCTGGCTGGATTAAATAGCTAACTTTTAGGAAAATATAATTTACTAAAATGTGCCCAATAAGAGACAGAAAATCTAAACTAACTGACCTCTAGAGAAGAAAAAGAAAAGTTGTCAAAGAACTATGTTCCCACCCATCCCCACCCCAACACACACAGGAAAGCAGCAGGCCCAGAAGTTTCAAGGGAATTCAGTCAAACTTTAAAGAAGTCCATACCAATTCCAATCTAGGTTATTTTAAGTGACAGGAAAAGTTCCAAATTCTTTTTAAAATTTGAGCATAACATTGATGTCAAACCTGTCAATGATTTCCCACATATAAAATAAATAGTATTGCAGTCTCACAAGATTGTAAAAAGTCTTCCATGTAATTTTATCAAATAGGATATTCAGAGAAGAATGCTTTAATACCAACTGAGTTTTGTTCAAGAAATGCAAGGATAGTTCAACATTAGGAATCCATTAATATCAGTCATTATATTGCTCTAGAGGTAATAGAATTATAATTCATTATATCAATAGTTTTATGGAGAAAAATCACATAACCCTCATATTTGATAAAATTTAGGAACTATTTTTATTAAAAATCTCAATAAAATTGAAATATATTAATAATATCATTGTTAATTTCTTAACACAATACAATATAGCCATTTAATCTTAGCAAAAACAGCATGCTTACAAAAGAAAAACACTAAAGCATTAGTTTGGAATCTTGGCTGCACGTGGAATCACTTGGAAAGCTTTAAATAATGCCAGTACTTGAGTCCTGCTTCCAGAGGTTTTGGTTATTCAGTCCAGGGTGAGGCCTAAACATTAGGATTTTTAAAAGCTCCCAAGTTATTCTAATGTGCAGCCAAGGTTGAGAACCACTGCACTAAAGTTATTTCCTTTGTAATCAGAAACAAAGTCAGTGATACCTTCTGTTAACATCATTATTTAATATAATAGTGGAGGTAAAATCGTACCATTAATGTTGTATTGGAGGTCAATGCAATCGTATAGGAGATAATTATAAAATTTCGAAAGAAGAAGTTAAACATATCACTATTTCAGATTATACATTCGGGAAGGTAAAAAAATTCAAGAATCTCATCTTGAATTAAAATACTACTGCAGGCAACAAGAAACTTCTTTGAGATAGTTGAGTACAAATAATACATAGCAATAAATAGTTTTCACAAAACCACAACGGATGTAAGATATAATGAAAGACAATGACCTATTTATATTAGCAACAAAAATGTAAGTATCTAGCAAAAAACAAATAGAAATGTGCAAGTCCTATAGGGAGAAAACTTGAAAACATGACGAAGGATACAAAGGAGGACTTGAACAAATTGAAAGATATATCATTATTGGATAGAAATGCTTAGCATCATAAAAACATCAATTCTCTAATTTGATTTACAAATTTAATGTCATGTCAATAAATAGACCAATATCTTTAAACTAGGTCAATTTATTCAAACATTCATATGGAAAAGAAAGATTAGCCAAGATAAATCAGAAGAAAACAGTAAAAGGCTTACTAACCTTAACAAATATTAAAACGTATAGTAAAGCCTCAATAATTAAAACTATGGTGCATGCATAAACAAACTAACCAATGGAACTGAGGAGAGACCACAGAAATAGACCCAAGTATACACAAAAATTTAGTACATGGCAAGGGTGGCATCTCAATGGGAATAAGATAGACTATTTATTTATTCATTCATTCATTCATTCATTTTAGAGACAAGATCTTACTCCATCACTCAGGCTGGAGTACAGGGGCGTGATCATAGCTCACTGCAGCCTCCTGGGCTCAAGTGATCCTCCCACCTCAGCCTCCCAAGCAGCTGGGATTACAAGCATGAGCCACGGCACCTGGCAAGATGGGCTATTCAACAGAAGATATTTGGCAAACTGGGAGGTCACCTGGAGAAAAATTTGTTTATTTATATCTCACACTGTATACCAGGATAAATTCTAAAAGTATAAATGATTTAAATAATAAAAATAAAAGGGCACTAGAATAAAACACAGGGGAATTCCTTCAATCTTGGAATGAGGATAACTTCCTAAGACTCAAAATCAAGAAGCCATTTTAAAAGTGAGAAAAATTGACTCCATAAAAATAAAAAGAGACTTTAGATAAAAAATATATAAAGCCAAAAGACAATGGAAAATCGGAAAAACATGTTACAAAAACATTTGTGATACGTAAAAAGCTAAACTACAAATACATAAAGTATTTCTGGAAATCAATAAGAAAAAGATTATCAATATAGAAATAAGCAAAGGATAAGAACAGACCAGTCTCCCGAAAAGGAATTCAAACGACTCTTAACTATGTAAAAAACGCTTGATCCTACACACAATAATAATAATACAAATGAAAACTACATTCAGACATCCTATTTCATTTATTAGATTGGCAAAATCCAAAAGGTAGTAACACATTTTATTGGAAAAGCCATGGGGAAAATAAGCAGTCTCACAGACAATTGGTGAAAATATACATTGGAATACCTATGGAAGGCATTTTGGCAATATTCATCAAACTTACAAATGCATACAACTTTTGACCTAGCAATTTCAATTCTAGAGATCTATCTTGTGGATATACTTGTACACAAACATGAAGTGTACTAGGCTGTTCTATGCAACATGTTTTATAATAGCAAAAGATTGTGTACTGCATAGTGCCCATCAATAGGGAATTGGTTAAATAAATATGGCATTCAATGGAATGCTGTGTAGTTCTCAAAAAGAGGAGGCATTCTATAAAATGCTGAGGTAGCTGAAGAAGAATCCTAGTTTATATATTTTAAATGAAAAAATCTAGGATAGAACAGCATATATTACATGCAACCTTTTATTTTTAAAAAGAAGTGAGAATGTATATTATATTTTGTTTAATTATTTACAAAATACGTTCTAGAAGAAAATACAAAAAAAAACTAAGAATAGTTACATGTTTGGGATGATGATAAAGACCTGAGTGTATGGGAGATAATGAAAGGGAGATATTTGTGTGTGTGTATGTGTTGTGTATACACACACATATAAACATATATATGTATAATGTAAATATTATCAATTCAAATCATATTTTTAAGAGAATAGACTGAGGGTAGTGAGGCACAGAGAAGAAAGTTTTGCCTGAAGATGAAAAACTACATGATTGCTTTATACTCTGGATATTTAGAAGAAAGCCTTCCTATGGACCACAATGAATAGCTCTCTCCCTTAAGATGTTAGGTTCTGGGTGTTTAAACGATAACTAAGTCACAGCAATTAATAAATGTGTTTCCCCATAAGGATAAAAATATTATGATCTGTTATTTTTTTCCTCCAGCTCATTATTTACCCTATGAGAAAACACACAATAAAATAGTATATAGCAAATTTTTGCAATTCTAACCATGTATAGAACTATGTATTTGTTGTCAAAAACATACTGAAAGATAATTAAGAATTCATCTCTTGAATTCTGACATAGAGGAAAGAACACTTTATATGAGGATATGAAGATAGGTGTGAAGATTCTAAAGGTAAACGTAGGTTAATTCTGAAAGCTCAAATATTCCTATTTCTGTAAAATTTTACTTTTGTATCTAATTATACTTTCTTTTCTTAGATGGAAGTTTCTCTTTCGGGGGTGATTTTGAACAGACTGTGAATAGATAAGAAAGTCTTAATATTTCTATTCCTGTGTAATAATTTGAAAATAAATGAATAAATACACATATGTTCTTATGTGTGGGGCTGGGATGCAGGAGTATAGTTCACTATTACAGAAAATATGTCAGTATGTGAAGGAAAGACATTGCCTGGAGCTAAACTGTCAGCAGTGAACTACAGCTGGCCTTAAAGGAGAGACAAGAAGAGGTGAAAAGCAAACCCACAGGACCAGGCTGCTGCCATGAGGGGGCATCGTTAGTCTGGGACAGCTTGGTTGCTGCCTTTAATGATGGGAAAAATCAGAGTAGCTTCTGAGAGCAAGAAAGAAAAGTAGGGAGAATGTTAGGCGTTATTGTACTCTAAAGTCAGGGTCCTATCTTCAAAGGGTATCTCCATTGGCACCAATAAAATGAAATTACTTAAAAGCATATTTTTATTTAATAACAAAACTCAGTGTGTGAATAAATATGTATTCTACGTAAAAGAGAAAATCTCACCAGTCAAAACAAATCACTGCTAAATTTTAATTGCATTGCCTCATACTGTGCTGACAGGAAAAGGCAGAAGGCAGTACATTGCTGTCAAATTATGCCAGAAACTGCCTGATTTCTGTCATAAAAGACAGATTATTTTTTTAATGTGCAATTCAATTATTCAAAGTTCAACATGCCTACTATACTACTCAATAAATGTTGGTTGACAATCATGATTTTCTGTGCTTCAGGTTTGGAATTTGGGGCTATTTTTAAATACACCTTTTAAAGCATAGGAGCTCGTGTTTTGTTGTGACCTTTTGCTTCCTTATTTCATATTTAATGTAATCATTGTCCCTTGATTTTAAGCTGTGGTTATTTTCTGGGCTTGTTCAAGCTCCATTAACAGTTTTGGAATATTGCTCTTTTATTGATTTACCTGAATCAGTATTTCTTATACATATCCTCAATTTAAAAGGTTGACAAAGTCTCCAAAGATATATCACAGCTCATTTAACCAGGATTTTAAGTGAAATCAAAGGTGGTTTTAGCAGCACACAATAGTCACAGGTATACATTTATCCTACAATATGTTAATGGGCAAGTGATTAAGCTGCAGATATCCTAGGAGTCCTCACTATTATTTATATATGAATCTGCATGAGTTACAACTTCAGCTATTCCTCTCTTTCAACATAATGTTTCTCTATGCATGGTTCTTACAGGCATGAAGCACACTTGGCCATTTCATACTATATGTATCTTCTGGATTTATCCCTTGTCACTGTATAATTAGATTGCAGTAAAACTGGTGTTACATTTGCATTATCTAAGTGATGCCACATACTTTAACTAAACTAGAGGTATAAATTACTCTGCATCAGCTGAAAACAGAATCTGGCAGAAGAAAGGAAAGGATAGGATTATCTTTGAAATTCCTCACTTGCTATTTCTGACCTTTCCCACGTCAATATTTTAAAGGTACTTTCTCTGATTGCACAAAGATAAGTAGCTCCACCAAGATGGGGCTGATGATCTGAGGCAGTTTGGAGTAACATAACTTTTGAGATATACTCAAAAGGATCATATTTAAGTATTCATCACATAACTATATATTAAATATATATAATTTTACATTGTAAATACCTACTCTGTGATGTCCACAGTTTGGGGGGATTTCTAAACATTATCTCAAATCATTGTAATACTGAGATTTGGACAATTGATAGATGGGGAAACTGAGACTTAGAGAGTTAGATAATTTCCCTCAGAGTGTCACTGTTATAAGGAGTGGCAAAGATTGAAATCCAGACATTTTTCATTCTAAAGCCTGAGGTATTGGCACTCAAACCATGTTGTATGAACATAGAAGATTACACTATTGACTTCAGAATTTGGGAAGATGCTTTCGTTTCTTTGAAACAGCTTTTACGTTTCGCCTCCCATCACCCATCTCAGAACCACCATCAGCCTAATCTCGTTCCCCTTTATCTCACTTATAGATGGTCACACTGTGAGAAAGCAAGGAGCTTAAGATGCCGGTATATCTGCATTAATATAGTCTCTATTACTTTGAAGGAGGTAGTTACCTCCTCAGAGCCTCATTTGCAAAGTACAGATAAAAGCAAAGTGATCAGGGATATTAAATGAAATCACATTTGTGGATTGTAGTCCATCTTCAATAATGGTTTCCCACTTTCCTTCCTTTCTACAACAGTTGCCTTGATGGTATTTGGGGCACTAGGTTATTTTCCGCCCCTAGTCTCCACTCAACCTGCATCATCACGAAATTAAGTTCTGTAATGAAAAGAACCCTTGAGCAGCAGGTGTAAATTGGAGTGATACCTAATTTACTGAGTTTTGTGGCATGCTACATCACTTCTCTGTTTACCAGATACAGACACTCCTCTGTAGCAAATAAATTCATAAATTTGTTTCTTGGATATCTTCCAGTAGGAGACCAATTTACATGGGACTCTCAAAATAACCACCACACATTCTCAAGGGTTCCTCAGAGCCACTTTTAGCAATCAAGAAACCAAGGCACCAGGGATGAGGTCACGGGTGAAAACTGGGGAGTGGAGTCACAAGAGGAAGCTTCCTCTGCTATTCAGGACTGCCTAGGTTGCAAGGGGGGAGAACAATCCAAACCAACTGTAAAACATGAACTAACAAAAGAGGGATTTATTATGTTATTAATTAAAGATGCATGTGTGGCTGGATAGGAGCTCAAAGGATATCTTTATGACCTTGTTTCTCCCTTCCAGGTCAGCTCTCTGTTGGCACAGATCTCAGAATGGTTCTTCCTCATTGGTGCAAAGTAACCACAGCAGTTCTGCTCATGCCTTTTCAGTTCAATGGAAGCAGAACACTTGTCTCTGTTCTAGCATTGTCATAATTCATATATTATAACATGCTATGTACTATAAGGAGATTAAGTTTCTGATTAGGCCCACCCTTGACACAACCTGATATGCTGATTATCTTGGGCCTAGATCACTTATTCTGTCCCGGAGACAAGGATCAAGTCCTATTTACACCTAGTAGTGAAGGATCTCACCAAAAATTACAGATATTAGATACTATCCACAATGCTGTGCATCATTTAAAGGTTAGAAATGACTTTGTGGTACCTGGCCTATCCCTTCATTCAGAACAGTCATTCCTTGACTCCAGAACTATGGGAAAATGAATTTGTTACTATTGTTTTTTGTTTGTTTTTTTTTTAAACGGACAAAAATTCTTCCTATAGCACCATTCTTGCTGTCTAACTTCCACATCCAGAGAAGGCAGTCTGTCAACTTAAATCTGTGTCCAGCTGGTGTCCATATGGAGTTCACGTGGGGAAGAGTACATGGGATGTAGCTTCCTAAGTCAGGTCAGGTATTCCTGTTTCCAAAGCCTAGGAGAGCTTTCTGCACAGCCATCTGCAGGGAAACTGTATCAGGCAGACCTGTGTGGCCCAGACACCAAGAGACATCAGACAAGAAAAAGAAAAGCCCTTTCTCACCAACTATTTCAGGTTGGTGGAGCCTCCGGGTGGTGAAAATGAGCCAGCACTAATGGCTTTGCTAATCAGAAACAGTGACTGAGATAAAATCTTAATTTTCTCTTCCCTAGACCTTGTAGTGTTGTATCATATATTCATGAACTAACAATTTTATAAAATCATAAACAATGGGAAGCTAGGACTAAAAATGACCCTCCTTTACCTGGTGAAAAAGCAGAGACCCAGAGAGGAATAAATTATCACTTGGGATCACACAGCAAGTTGAATGACACATTCAAAAAAAATTAAATCTAAACTCTATATTTCAAATCTTCTAGGGTAAGAAAACTATATTTATTTGTATATTTGCATGATGGTTTCATAGTCATAATTACATAAAATTATGATTTATTATAATTTTAGTGTAATAATGTGCCATTCCAGAAATACTTTAGCTAATTTGTCAATTTGGGGTTTCCTGGATCATGCAAGAAGTATAAATTTGAAACCCAAACACATCCTAAAACTTGGTGGCTTAAAACAATTACTTGTTTTTGCTACCTAGAGCATAGGTCAAAATTAACAAGTTTCCCTGTGATGTGGATTGTCTCCCTTTGATGTGGAAAGATTTCTTTTTTTCTAGTTTTCTTTTTGACCAAGGTAGGCATTGGGAGGATCCTACCTCTTTGCAATCTTCTCACCCTGCCACTCTCCACCCTGCGTGGACCTAAAGAGTTGCTCCCACATAGTGCCCATCTCATTCTCTGTTTTCTATTTTCTTTTAAATTTTTGGCCTATGCAATTTTCTTTTACCTTATTTGAATCTCAAGTGTGCATTTGAAAGGCTTTTTATTATATTTAATTGAAAAAGTTTAGGTATTTTGTGTTGGAAGGATTTATCAGAATTTCAGGTCTGCCCACAGACAATATTTATTTTCACTCTCTTTATTTTAATAAAGTACAGTAATTAATACCAGAATCTACTGGGCATATTTTGTAATTGAGTGAGTCTTTCCTTTGTAAGGAAAAGTGGATATAGAAGAGTCATGACTGAATTATGTTCATCTGTATTTGGAAAAGCTTAGGAGGCTGGGTAGGAAGAAACCTTGAGGAATTTTGAGAAACCCTCGAGAATGTGTGTTGGTTATTTTGAGAGTCACATGTTGTTCTCCTGCTGGAAGAGTATCCAAGAAACAAAAGTCCACAGATCTTATTGGGGTACACTTTCTTGACCCCCACCTGTCCCCACAGAAATGGGCCTATATCAGATATCTTTCGCTATATAACAAAAAAATCTCGAAAATCTCAAAAAGTAACCTCAAAAATCTAGTGACTGAAACAATTACTTATGTGCACACATTTCTGTGGGTCACAGTTTTGGTTTGGCTTAGCAATTATGCTGGCCTCACCTGGAGTCACTCAGGTAGCTGCTGTCATCAGGCAATTGACTTGTACTGGGTGGTCTAAGAAGTGAAAACCAAAAATAAAATCTTAAATCCCCCCACAAACTGAACGGACTGCCTCTTGGCCAAAGGAACTCCAGGAAACCCAGAAAGAAATCTGAAAAACTGAATTTCTGGCCATGATGGGTAGGGAATTCACCCACTACCTGATGTTCATCTCCAATTAAATGATCTAGAGCAGAGGTTCTCGATTTTCAGCATTCACCAAAATTACCTGAAAGACATGTTGAAACCCTGATTGCTGGGCCCCACCTCCATAGTTTATGATTGAGTAGATCTAAGGTGGGACCTAAGAATTTGAATTTCTACAACATTCCCAGATTATGATGATGCTGGTTGAGGACCACACATTGAAACCACTGACCTAGAGGCACTTCAATTCAACCTGTAAAAAACTAATCGTTCCTTTTCCAAGACATTCTTCCTGAATTTCATATAAAGGGAATGGCATGATCCAAGTGGTCAAATTAGAAACCAGTTGGAATTAAGGATAATAAGCAGTGGGAGTATAGGATTAAGTTGTTCTGGTTACTGTTTCTTCCTTCTGTTTTCCCAGATGCTTCAGTCCTCATCAATTTCATTATCTATTAAACAGAGCCACCTTGTGATAACCTCTAATACATTTTGCCTTAAAATTATTTGATTTCCTCCCTTCCCCTGGCTGAATGAGAGGATTAAGTAATTTTGTTATGAACCTGGCATATTAATAAGAAAGCAGAAACAAGTTTTGCTACTGGAATCAAGATGTTTAATAAGGCCTGTATCCTTTGGTACTTGTGAATTAAGTGTCAGAAGATGACAATATCACACAAGGAGAAGACAGGACGGCTCTTCCAAGTTTAAAGGTGAAGGTTTCACCCGGGAACCAATTTCTCCTGTCATTTCTTATAATAGTGCTCAATCTTCTTCCACATTTCAAGGGTTGTTACAGGGTTGAGGAGGGGTTAAACCTAGGAGTCTTGCTTTCTTGAATAAGGCTAGTTTAGACTTACTTTTACAAAGCTTGGCTAGAGACATCCATGCCTTACTGCCCATGATATCTAGCCAAGAAAAATTATATGAATCTCTCAGATTTCAAGAATCAGATTGATTTGTAAGTTTCCCAGCACTCGAACAGCTCCAGCAACAGAAAAGAGAGCACTGGATCTCTGTCACCTGGGCTATTTCACCAGTTTCTCCTTAATTACTCCCTTATTTCTACTCCTCACCCCGCATCTATCTCATACTGGTCATCAGACTGTTCCACCTAAAACCCAGATCTGATCATGGCATTCCCCTACTTTAAAATTTATAAGGCTAACCATTGCGTGCAAGAGAGCACAGCTAAGAGTTTGTTGTCATTGTTTAATGGAAGAGAAGCTGTGGCCACAGTAAAAGGGCTATTAATTCCATCCAAAGAATTAAGGCTTTTATCATATAGATAATAAGCCATAGAAGGTTTAAAACAAAGGAATAACACATGGGATTTTCTATTGTTTTCATGCTATTTTCATTCTGATATTAGTATAAAAGGTTAATTTGGAATAGAAAGATGAGGCATTAGAAGACTGGAGACAGGAAAATAGTTTGGAAGCTATTTTGTTAGCAAAAGTCAGAGGTGATGAGAAACTGAATAGTATCTAATCGTTAAGAAATATTGCTGTTTTGGCTTTGGTGGTGGTGGTAGTTAAATGAATGAATCAATTTTGAAACTATGTAAATCTCAGCTGGCATGATTGTTGGGATGATGAAGATATAATAGCCTGGTTCTTCTCTACACTCTTGACTGAGATGAGATCATCCAACTAACTATATTAGCATTTCATAAGCTGTTGGGAGAGCTTGGGCCATCAGCTGAGCTGAGCTTCCTAAGTCCCCCAACATCCAGGATTAAATCAAATGCATCACAGTGATCAGCATGGCCTTTGGGCTTGTCACACTTAACAGCATTTTTTACCTCTCTGTCCTGAGAATTAGATCTTCCCCATGAAGGCAATCATATGCATTTAACACTGGTATGATAAATTCCTTCTTATTTGGTTTTTAAAATTAAGGAAACGGAGTAAGGCAGCAATTCTAGATTGTGTGAGGAAATGTGATAATGATTGGCCTTGTGGGCTCTGGCTCATTTTCTCCTGCCCCTGACTCCCAGTACAAAGTTCTCTCTACTTTATCATGTTACAAGTGGTGGTGGGCATCTAAAATGAGTACAGCTGGGCAGAAAAAGCTGAAGTAAAATGTCCTATGGGGAAATTTTTTGTTTTCTAACTCTCAAACTCTTAAGACAATTTTGTAATATAAAATAAATTAGATTAAACATTGAAATATTTGCCCTAAAGCAATTACAGAATACAAACAAAACATAAAAGAATAAAATATTTTAGTACCACCAGCAGAGCTCACAGAGGCCTCAGCTACAGTACATACCTATTAAATATTAGAATATCTAAATCATGGATAGAAAATGTATAATAAATAATTAGGAAAATAACCTGAATAAAGCCCATGGCCCCATGTAGTTCATTCTTTATACTATAAAAACTGTTTTAAATTTTGCTGGTATCTCAAAAAATGTCAAAGGGAGATGTGCAATTTAATTAAAGTATAAAAATTTAAACTTCTCTGTCTGCAGGACTGCCTTTCTCGGTGTCCTTCACATAAGGCACAGCTGGTCCTCAAATATTTCTTTCAGTTTTGCTCTCGACATCCAACCTTTCAACATGCTCACTGATACCAAGTGACCATTATCTACAATCTATGTATCCCTCTCTCTGTCTCTTTCAAACTATGGTCTCTTTCAGGTCCTTATTATGCTTTCCCTCTAGTTTCTCTGATTTCTTTAATTTAAAAAGATCTCTTGCTTTATTTTTTTTAACTGGATTCTGTGCAACAAGGAAGAAAATTCTTTCTTCTCAGAAGCAAAAGGCAAAAGGGGAGACGGCAAGAAGCAATACAGTTATTTTTGTTCCTGTTACACATTAACATTTTTGTCTCTTATAGGAAAAACCAAGAGTAATATGAAATATATTATTAATTTGGACATCGGAATTAGGCAGTGGTTAGAAACATGAGCTCCAGAATCAGAAAAACCTGTGTTCAGATTCTGATTCTGCCACTTACTCCTTTCCTAGGTCTGGGAATCCACATTTGCAAAATGGCAATAAGGTATATGAGGACTGAATTGGATAATTTATGTAAAGCATTTAATATAGTTCCTGGCAAGTTTTATCATAATTATTCATTCTTATCTTGCGGGAAGATAGTCCCTAAGGAACAGGAATTCAGCCCAGAACAATCCTTCCTATTGGCACAAGACATTTAATAACCCAGAAAACAAGTTACTTCTCCATCCTCTCCCCCAGAGAAGTAAATGCCATTTTCTCCCTATGTCACAAAGTATTCCTGCCTTTTCTTGTGGTCACATGGCTCAGCATGGTTCCTGGCAACTCAATACACATCAATGAATTGATTAATGGACTAGTGAAGCAATGAATATCACAGGAACACCAGATACAAACAAGCTAGCAAAGAGCCTGCGAGTATTCCTAGGGACAGAATGAAGTGTGTGCTCCTCTTCAGTTACCCTTGGACCAACTATATCACAGCTTCCGACTGTGAGAAGCTCTCATGAATTGTCCTTCCTCATCAGTTGGCAAAGTAAGTGGTTCATTTGTTCGTTTATTGAGCATTTTTTGTGCTCCCATTGGATGACAAACATTGTGCTGGGTACACAGAGGAAAAGACAGGGTCCTAACTTTAGGGATGTTTTCTTCAACAGGACTGAGACTATCATAGATCAGTACTTCTCAAACTTAAATGCGCAAACAAGTCACCTGGGGAGTCTTGTGAAAATGCAGATTTTGATTCTACAGTTCTAATAAGCTCCCAGGTGACATCCACACTGCTCAAACTGCCTCTAACTTTGCTACTCAAAGTGTTAAGCCTCAGTCCAAGAGATGTGTAAGTTGCCAGTTTAAGGACTCTGGTGCCTGTTAATCTAGTCAAATTAGCTCCCTCATGTTATTTTGTAAAGATTCCCAGATCATATATACCTGGGTCCATCTGATGATTCTGCTAGATCTCAAAGGCAGGAATGAGAGCTGCATATGTGAGAATGTCCTTTAGTGTTAGAAGGGAGGAACCCAAAGGTATCAAGTTTGTTTGACTTGCCAAAAAACTTCCTGAAATCTCAGCAAATTCCCTATTTTAAATGTTTCCCTGTCACTTCCCACAGTGCCCTGCTGAGGAAGGCTGGAGGTGGAGGAAGACCATATGAAGAGCTTGGGTACAACAGGTACCACGCACACAACAGGTCTCCATGCAAACCAGATTCCACCTCTCCTTACCTATGTGACTTGGCACGAATCAGAAACCTCATGTTTTAGTCTCTAAATCTCTAAAATGGGAAAGCTTATCATTCCTAGCTAGTAGGCATTTTGTATTATGTGAGATGGTCTGCAGAAAGCCCCTGGCACAGGGCCTGCAGTGACGATTAAATGGTATGTGTTATTATTATTGTTATTAGTAAAACTGAGAGCCATAATAAATATTTTTTATCAGTGCTTTGTCAAAGCATGCTGGAGAAAGATAAATCTAAATTAGAACTATTCTCTTACTCATGTAGTTTTAAATCAGATCCATAATGCTGTGTGAACACAGGTATTTTGTAGTTTGGTCTCTCTGTTAACATGAGAAAAAAAGATGATCAAAAAAGGAGAGAAAAAACAATCACTATTTGAAAGTGAATGAAGGGCGCCCCCCTCCTTCTCAGCCCTTTTTTCTTTCTCTGACATCTCAGTGTGTTTTTTTTCTTTTAGCTGTGAGTTCTGGGATAGGTGATAACTGCCAGTAATAGGATTAGCATTGATTTCTTTAACAAGAACAGAGATGTGGCAGTTCCAGCCATTTCCTGAACTGCCAGCTTTGAAATATCAAAAAAATAGAGAGAAGAAGAAAAAAGAAAAGAAATAAATAAGAAGGAAAAAATCTGTAGGGGGAGGAAATGCAGCTTTTAGAGAAAAGGAAGTGTGTGTGAATCTGACCATGTGTGTCTGAGCATGGGCATATGGACACCCGTGTGCACATAGAGGGATATTAGGAACACTCAGAACACATGCAGATCATGAGAATGTTTTTGTTGTTCTATGATAAAGGATCAAAAGCTTTGTTTCTGTTCTGCTTCAAAAAAAGGTTTTAACATTCATTTGGCTTTCTTTTTCTTTCACTGTTAACACATTTACCAGTTGATCTTTCAGAGCTATCCTTGAATCCTGACTTTTTTAACCTTGAAATTCAAACAAAGAAAATAAGTGTCTCAGAGAAAGACTGCCAGACTCCCTTCCAGAATTCCATTTCTCTGAGACTACAGGAGACCAAAATACAGGGTTACCATTTCCAAATCTCATCCAAGAGTCTCCTTACAAACAGCTGGTGGGCCCCCTGCATGCAGGAGGGGACCCAGATTTTCACTTCCCAGCCAGGTGTTTGGGAGTCTGGCCCCTTTCCAAAATATGCCAAACACAGAGCCAATCAAGGCACTGCCCACCATTT
Source organism: Piliocolobus tephrosceles (assembly GCF_002776525.5). NCBI lineage: Eukaryota > Metazoa > Chordata > Mammalia > Primates > Cercopithecidae > Piliocolobus > Piliocolobus tephrosceles. Next base: position 159,672,741 of record NC_045435.1, on the reverse strand, counting down.
TCTGGTGCTAGAACCAAAGAGGAAAAAGCACCAGAACAAAGGGTGGGCTTCATCCACATTCTTTGGCTACTTTGAAAGCCACTAGGCCACGCATGGTGGCTCATGCCTATAATCCCAGCATTTTGGGAGGCTAAGGCAGAAGGATCCCTTGAGCCTAGGAGTTCAAGGCTGCACGGGGCTGTGATTGTGTTACTGCACTCCAGCCTGGGTGACAGAGCAAGACCCTGATTCAAAAACAAATAAATAAATACATAAATAAGCAAAACTAGTGTAAAGTAGGATAAGGTCAAGAAAGCCAGTCAACACATCCGTCAGTTCTTGAGGCTCAAAATTTAGAAATGGGCAATTTGCTGGAGGAGAAAATTAGAGGAAGGGGTAGTGAAAGATGGTTCTCTTGCCCTGGATGTCTTTTGGGTTGGATATGTATCCAAATCATTACAGCGAATTCAAAAAGAAAAGGAAACTAATCAGTTTAAGGAAGAAACCCATTAAATCAGTTGATTGAGGATTTTACATAGCAGATTATTTTATCAGTTATGACATCACTTATGATGATTATCTTTATTAGCTACTATTAATTGAGTAAGAATTATACACCAGGAACTGTATGAAGTCCTCTGTAATACACTCATTAGCTCTTTTAGTCCTCACAAGAAGAGAGAAGCATCAACCTCATCTTACAGATCAAGAAAGTTAAGCTCAGATAAGTTAGATGACTTGCCCAGCATCACACAGCAATGAAGTAACAAAGCCTGCATTTAACCCCAAATCTGAACAATTCCAATGTCTAGTATCTCTTTAATTCTACTGAGTTGGCAGTTAAAACTCTCTCAAACTACTATTCCTGTAAGGGTACTACATTTCATTTTCTAAGACACTAGTGAGAGTTATTTCCCTGTATTTATTTATTCATTCACTCACCATTCAATCAACATTGGGCACCTGCTGTATATCATCAACACAGCCAGGCCACTGAACTCAAGATGAATTAGTCAAGGTCCCTGAAAAATGCTCAGAGCTACATAGAGCACACTGACCCAAGAAAAGGTCAGAGCAGAAAAGAACTCCCTCACAAAGGAAAAAAACTATCTTCTACCTAAACTTGAGGGTTGAAAAAGGAATTTATAGAATATACAGGTCATAAGTCATTTATTAGCTGGCTGTAACCAGCAACTTCAAAACTTCCAAAGACAAAAGTCCCACTGCACCACGTATAGACAACACCTTATCAACCAGTTGAAAAATCAAATATTAACTTAAGCAGTTATTTTATCAACATAAATTGTTAAGTAATTATTTTGTTACTTATTCTTGCCAAAATGGTATATATTTTTTTCAAGATAGCATTTATTCCTTTCTTTCTGATTGTGAAGGTAATGCTTGTTCTTTGAAAAAAGAATAGAAAAATAATATCAGTTAATATATATTATCATATACATGAAAATTTAAATTATTCATAATTCTACTACATAAAGTCATCTATAAACATTTTAGAGTATCTTTTAAATATATTCCTATATAGTTATCTATTTCCCCATAATATTAAATTTATAATATGTATATGGCTTTTTGGTGTTTTTACTCATTTCTGACTTCACAATGACTCTTTAGCATTTTCCTGTGTGGTTAAATATTCTCTGACAGCTCCCTACCATCCCACCCACTCTATGCCTATTCCATTTCTCCTCTGTAGAACATATAGATAGTTTCTTTTTTGTGCTTGTTTGTAAATTACACCACAAAGAATTTCTTTGGACATAGATCCTTGTTTGCATCTTTAATTATTTCCTAAAGATAAATTCCCAAAGGTATTATTGCCTCATCAAAAGTTTAAAACCATTTTAAAGTTTTTGGCATTTATTATTTCTAAATGTATCTTCAGAAATATAGAATCAATTTAGCTTCCCACAGAAGTGCGTAAGGGTGCCCATCTGCTTCTCACCAATACTGGATATTTCCATTTAAACCACTTTAAAAGTATTTCCCAATTAAGTAGACAGAAAATTGTATCTTGTTTTTATTTGCTTATCACTGAATACTGATGATGTTAGGCATTTTTCAGACATTTATCATCCACTTGTAGTTTTTCTTTTGTCATTTATTCATGTCTTTTGCCCATTTTTCAATTGCTAGGCTTATCTTCTTCTTATTGATTTGTAGGCGTTCCTTACAGATTAAGGCTATTAACCCTTTGTCTGTCAGAGGTGCTGACACAACCTTAAACAGCAGCTCACAAGTATCATAGTTTCTATTATTTAAAGTTCAACTCAGACTTCCCCAAACCTAAAGAAGCCAGCCACACTCTGTGCCTTGGCTCTGAAGCACACACAGACTGTTTTTCCTATAGCTCTCCAAGCCTGCACATACACTCTGGAGCAGATAGTCATTTGCATCTTAGTTTGCTCATTGTTTCATTTGTTCTAAGCTTGTCCCCATCCTACACCAACTGTACCAAAACTGCTTAAAAACTTCATTGAAGATAATAAACTGTCTAAATCATCTCTATCTCTTTTCTATCTCTATTTAGCAGTCCTTTTTGTTTTTGTTTTTGTTCTGCTTTGTTTTTGCCTTCACACTGTTCACTCTCTAGCCTACATACCAGAGATCATGATTTTCAAGCACATCTCTAGGAATTTGACTCTGATTTTTGCGTAATCTACAATTTTAAAGTAGGATCTTCTAAGACTGGCATCAGAGACACAAAAATTTAAGAATGATCACTTTCACGAATAACATTCATTTCTTTATTAGCCTAAATTATACCACCTGTGACTTCTCAGAAAAAAAAAAAAAAACACAAATATTTTTCTCTCTTATAGAGAAGGAGACAGGAAGATATGAGTGGCAATGCCTTGTGGTGATTGTGACTTTCCATGAACTCTCTTTGATCCCCTTGTTAGGGTGATAAATAGAAAGAATGGGAGATGATCCTACTTAATAATGGCCCAATCACTTTGGATTATTGCTGCCGAATAAAATACAGGTCACCCAGTTAAATTTGAACTTCAAATAAAAGTAAATAATTTTTAATAGAAGTATCTTTTATACTCCTGAAATTCAAATTTGACTGGTGTTTGGTATTTTTACTTGCTAAATCTGTCAACCCTGAGTTGGAGAAAAGCCCACTGGGAACTGGGAATTTGTTCAGGAGATACCTATATAGACCTACCCTCTGAGGAAGATTAAGAAGGGAATTTAACTTAAAAGTGAGTTGAGACAGAGGCTATTGGAACTTATGTATTGGACCTATTGGCAGACACTACATTTAAAATAATCTCTTTTTCCTAAAGGGAGAAACTGTTGTTACAGAAGGAAATGAAGAAAGAAGAAATAAAAGAAAGGAAAGAAGAAGGAAAGAAAGGAAAGAAAGGAAGAAAGGAAGAAAGGAAGAAAGAAAGAAAAGAAAGAAAGAAAGGAAGGAAGGAAAGAAAGAAAGAAAGAAAGAAAGAAAGAAAGAAAGAAAGAAAGAAAGAAAGAAAGAAAGGAAGGAAGGAAGGAAGGAAGGAAAAGAAAAGGAGAGGGAGGGAGGGAGGAAGGGAAGGCATCCTCAAGGTCCAAAGCAAGACAGGACTATGAAAATGACTCCCTGTAGGACCGAGAATATATTCCTAGAAACTTGCTCAACATTCTTATTGGATACAAGATTGGACCTCAATGGAAAAGAAACAGAAACTCATAATGCACAAACGAATCCAGAAGAGATAAAAAGGGAGATAGGTGAGGTGAGGAATTATTGAAAATATATCAAAAATTAGTTAGCAGCATTTTCTCCTTTGACACAATAAAAAGTAGAACTATTTCTTTTAAAATATGAAGTTACTCATATAGAAGGAAAACTTGAGAAGCTCTCTTAGAATGTGGAGGAAGCACAAAAATTTTACAATTTAAATTTCAAAAATAAAAAATAACTAAAAGACTATAATTGGATTGTCTGTAACACAAAAGATAAATGCTTGAGGGGATGGATACCCCATCATCCATGATGTGATTATTACACATTGCATGCCTATGTTAAAACATCTCATGTACCCCATAAATATATACACCTACTATGTCCCCACAAAAATTAAAAATTTTAAAAATGTAGAGAAAACATGAAAAATAAAAGAAAATAGAAAATTACTATTCCTTTGAAGCCAGAAATTGAATAAGCAACATTAGAATTATAAGTGTTATAGGAATAATACGAGCAGCTAACATAAAAGTAGAGTTGAAGTTTCTGGTTTCAGGTAAGATGAAGCAAGCACTCTCTACCTTGTTCTCCCACTGAATGCAGCTTTACAACCTGGACAATTGCATGGAGAAGCCATTTAAAAACTAAATAGTAGCAGGTTGACCAGAATTCAAAGTATCACTGAAGAAGCAGTGAAGTTATATTTTTGTTCCACTGATTTCCCCCAATCTCATCTCAATTTAGTCCAAAACCTAGAAGTGGACACTAGGTACAGAGAAACCGCCATGAGTAGCTCTCTAGTTCTGGCTCCAGGAGTGGAAAAGGGAACTCTCAATGTTCAGATGGAGTGTGGAAATCCCTGCTTTATTTTTCCTTTTTCTGTTCTTGAGCATCTCTGCCTCCAAGGAAGCCCATGTTGGCAGCAGCAAAGGCAGCAACAGAAGTCCTTAGGAACCAAAACCGAGAGAATGGTAATCTTCTCCTACTAATGGTGGTATGTTCCCAAGAGGATGGGACAAACTCCCAATCTCTCTCTCTCTCTCTCTCTCTCTCTCTCTCTCTCTGTCTCTCCAAGGACCCTTCTCCCACCTTGTCACCTGGTTCTGGACATAGGAGCAGTATCATAGGAAGGCAGCAAACAGGATAACTAAAGTCCCAGCTTTCTGGGTGCAGGACTGAAAAAAGGAGCCCCAGAGAACAAGAAAGTACCAGAAAGATGGCCAAGACAGAGGAGCTTGGGAAAGCAAACTCATACAGTTACTCACCTCTAAGCATGCTTGGATCTAATTCTAAACAGCATACCAAAGAATTTGGGAACTGGACAGATAGACCATCACCTAGACCTCAGATTAGCCTCTGGATGGCACACACATAGGTCAAATTCACTAAAGGCTTTGACATTTTAACAAATATCGAACCACAACCTACAGAAGGTAGATTAGAACTAACAGCCTGAACCTATCCTGAACCTTGTAATTGCCTGCAAGAACAAAATATTGGCAGTCTCCACAGGATTTACGAAGAGTCACAGAGTCTTGTATTCAAAACATCTAGGATACAATGCAAAATTATTCAGCATATGATAAACAAGGAAAATCTCAAAGACAATCGAAGACCCCGACATTAAGATGACACAGATGTTGGAAATACCTGACAAAGCCTTTAGAGCAGCTGCTTTATGTTTTTTAAAAAAGAATCTCCAAAAACTAATCATAGTTTTCCTTGGAACAAATGGAAAAATAAAAAGTCTCAGCAAAGAAACAAGATACAAAGAAAAGCCAAATGAAAATTTAAAAATTTAAAAATAATATAACTGAAATTAAAAACTCACTGAGTGGGTTCAGTAGCACAATGGAGATGACAGAGTAAAGGGCCATCAAACTTGAAGACAGTTCAATAGAAATTATCTACTCAGAACAACAAAGAGAAAAATAGATTTAAAAAAATAAAGAGAACCTCAGGAGATTTGGGACAATAATAAAAGTTCCCAGAGGAGAGGAGAGAGAGTGAAGTGTTAATAAAGGAATAAAAGAAAACCAGATAAGTGAAGAGGCACACCATATTAATGGATTGGAAGATTCAAATAACAAAGATGGTAATCTGCCCCAAAATAGATTTAACACAATTGTAATCAAATCAAAATCTTAGTAGCCATCTTTGTAGATATAAACAAGCTGACTCTAAAATATATTTTAAAAGGCAAATATTTCAGAACAAATTTTAAATTAAAAAAAATGAATCTGAAGGGACTCATACTAGCCAATTTTAAAACTTGATACAAAGCTAGAGAAGTCAATACAGTGCCACAATGGCAAAGAGATAAACATATAGCTCAACTGAACTGACTAAAAAGTCCAGGAATACACTCAAACAAAGAAGCTAAATTGCTCTGGCCCCACCTAACAAATCTTAAAAACAAGACCTCAAAAGATCAAACTGTTTAACTTATCTGAATCTCAAACAAAATTTAAGAATATGTCTAGCACTGAACAAGATAAAATACATAATGTCTGTCATCAAATCAAAACTTACCATGCATGAAAAGGAAAAATTATCATGTATTCAGGAAAATATGACTCAAATGAGGAGAAAAATTAATCAATCAACACCAACTTATACCGATCATAGACCCTGGAGTCAGGAGTAAAATATGTTAATATGGTTTTTATTCTACACATCAAAAACCTAAGTAGAAACATAGAGAATTTTTTAAAAGATCCAAGTCAAATTTCTTAAGATAGTAACTGCAATGTCTAAGATCACAGAAAGAGGGTGCGAGGTCAGGGGTGGGGGGATTAACAGCAGAGGAAAAGATTAGTAGGCTTAAAAACATAACAGCAGAAACTATTCCAAATGAGTACAAAGATAAAATAACAATAATTTCTAAAATGGCATCAGTGAGCTGAAGGACACATTCAGGAGCCTATTCATATGTGTAACTGGAGTCTATCAAGATAGGAGTAGGAGAAGAAAAAATATTTGAAGATATAGGGTCTGAAAATGTTTCAGATTTGATAAAAACTATAAACCCACACATACAAAAAGCTCAATAAATCCAAGCACAAGAAACATGAAGAAAACTACATCAAGTCACTTCATAATCAGATTGCTGAAAATTAATCATAAAGAAGTTTAAAAAAAAAAAGCCAGAGGAAAAAAAATGACATACAAAGGAATAAAATTAAGGATGACAGCAGATTTCTTAACAGAAACAATATAAGCAACAAGATAGTGCATCAATCTTTAAAGCACTAAAGGAAAATAAATCTACTTAGAATGCTATATCCAGCAAGAATATCTTTCCAAAACAGTGGATTTGAAAAAGAGAAAATAGGAAAAACAGATTGTTGAGGAAAAAAAGGCTGAAATAATTAATAGCAAACAGACCTGCGCTACCAAGAATAAAACTATGAAAGAAATCCTTTACACAGAAAGAAAATAAACCACATGGAAAGATGAATCTGCACAAGAAATAAAATACATATGTCCACACAAATATTTGTGTATAAATGTTCATAATAGCTTTGTTTGTAATAGTTGAGAACTAGAAACAACCCAAATTTCCATTGGCAGGTGAATGGATACATACACACTGATATATTTATACAATGAAATATTGCTTATAAAGAAATGAACTAGTGATACACACAACCACATGAATGAATCTCAAAATAATCATGCTAAGTGAAAGAATCAAGACAACAAAAGAATAAATACTATGTAATTACATTTATATAAAATTCTGGATAATGTAATTGATCTGACTGGAAATGGGGGCAGGGTGAGGTAGGAAGGGATGAAAAGGAAAAATTTTAAATAGCCAGAAAGAAACACTTGGAGAAGAGGGATATAGTCATTATTTTCATTGTGGTGGTGTTTTCATGGGTATACACATATGTCAAACCTATCAAATTATGAGCTTTAAATATGTGCAGTTTATTGTATGCCAATTAAACCTCATAAAGCTAGTTTTAAAAGAGAGAGAGAGGTCTGGTATTTCCCACTGAGTGGTGGATTCTTAGTCACTTCCATTTAACACAAAACTGACATTGAGATCATCAAATTTGCCCTAAAGATGTAGACATGTCATCATGCAAGTTCCCTGGCAAAGAAAATGACTATTCTATGCTGTCCTGCTTTTTTAAAAGGTAGTAGAGGGGAAAAGCATTTTATTCAGTAATTTTTCAGGTATAGGACCCCAATTGTATAACTATAGGACTCATTTTTAACCAAGTTGTTAACTAAAATAGATCACTAGCTAAACTTTTCATAATTATGAAGCATAACAAAAGTCTGTCTGAACTCTGCAACAAACTTGTGATTAGAGTATTATTAGACCCCTTCTATCTATGATTAAATAGAGACTCAGAGAGGCTGCGTTGGCAAGTTAGCCCAAGATCACACAGCTGGTAAATGGCAGTCAGAGCTCTTATACAGGCCTCCATACTCAGAACTATTTTTTCCTACCCAACAAATTGCCAACTTTACCTGTTGATTAGAATCTCTCCTCCAAGACCTGTGATAGCAAGGCCAAGCATTTTGGTATACTCGCTGAAGTTTTTTTGTTTGTTTGTTTTTGTTTTTTATTTAAGTTCTAGGGTACATGTGCATAACGTGCAGGTTTGTTACATATGTATACATGTGCCATGTTGGTGTGCTGCACCCATCAACTCGTCAGCACCCATCAATTCATCATTTATATCAGGTATAACTCCCCAATGCAATCCCTCCCCCCTCCCCCCTCCCCATGATAGGCCCCAGTGTGTGATGTTCCCCTTCCCGAGTCCAAGTGAGCTCATTGTTCAGTTCCCACCTATGAGTGAGAACATGCGGTGTTTGGTTTTCTCTTCTTGTGATAGTTTGCTAAGAATGATGGTTTCCAGCTGCATCCATGTCCCTACAAAGGATGCAAACTCATCCTTTTTTATGGCTGCATAGTATTCCATGGTGTATATGTGCCACATTTTCTTAATCCAGTCTGTCACTGATGGACATTTGGGTTGATTCCAAGTCTTTGCTATTGTGAATAGTGCCGCAATAAACATACGTGTGCATGTGTCTTTGTAGTAGCATAATTTATAATCCTTTGGGTCGCCATCAGAGAAATGCAAATCAAAACCACAATGAGATACCATCTCACACCAGTTAGAATGGCAATCATTAAAAAATTAGGAAACAACAGGTGTTGGAGAGGATGTGGAGAAATAGGAACACTTTTACACTGTTGGTGGGATTGTAAACTAGTTCAACCATTATGGAAAAGAGTATGGCAATTCCTCAAGGATCTAGAACTAGATGTACCATATGACCCAGCCATCCCACTACTGGGTATATACTCGCTGAAGTTTTATGTTCCTGGCATTCATAGGGGAACAATTAATCCACTACTTCTCTCGTAGTAGATATAGTTGTACCTCATTTGGCTCTACTTCCACAATGTGTCCCAAGTCTCTGTCTCCAGTATACCACCCCAGTTCAAGCACAATCATCACTTGCCTGCATTACTTATCTTTGTCTATGACATGACTTGCATGTTTTTTTCCTGATTAGTCATTTGTCTTTTTTTGAGATGGAGTTTCATTCTTGTAGCCCAGGAGGGAGTGCAATGACACGATCTTGGCTCACTGCAACCTCTGCCTCCCAGGTACAAGCAATTCTCCTGCCTCAGTCAATTCCATGCCACTCACCCACCACCATGCCAGCCAATTTTTGTATTATTAGTAGAGATGGGATACCCACCACCATGCCAGCCAATTTTTGTATTATTAGTAGAGATGGGTTTTCACCATGTTGGTTAGGCTGGTCTCAAACTCCTAACGTCAGGTGATCCACCTGCGTCGGCCTCCCAATGCTGGGATTACAGGCGTGAGCCACGGAGCCCAGCCTGTCATTTGTCTTTAAACTTACTACGTTTTGGAGTTATATTTCTTCCTTTTCATCCACAAGTATTTTATTCTTACACAGTCAAATTTATCAATATTTTCTTTTGTGGCTTTCGGACTTCAAGTTATATTTAGAAAAACCTTCCCTAATTGTTGATTTTGAGTATATAAACCTGCAAGTCTGAACAGGATCTCAAAAAGGCATTCCATTTGTTACAGAAAAATTGCAAAGTGTGCCACACTGCATCAGCACTATCACATGTAAGTAAAGCTGGCACCACAGCGGCAACTCCATGCTGCTACCCCAACATGTGCTCTCAGTTATCTCCAAAGTTGGATGTTTACATACAGCTTATGTTTTAAGACTTCTTAACAAACAGAGTTGCTCCGAAGGATACACCTACATTCCAATGTCTCAACCTTCAAACTGAACTTTAAGAAGCAATTTTCAAAATCTAGTAGACTCTGTAGAGCATGATTCTTGTGTATAGGTGATCAAACCTTAAGCTGCCATCATAAATTTTTGACTTTAAAGATACTTCAAAGTACTTGAATACATAGGAATTTATCTATAACCAGAAAACCCCACTATTATTAAGTACATCAATTTATCAATTTTAAGATGTTCTACCTAATTATTTCTTTCTTTTTTTTTTTTTTTTTTTTTTTTTTTGAGCCAGAGTCTCACTCTGTCGCCCAGGCTGAAGTGCAGTGGCACAATCTCGGCTCACTGCAAGCTCTGCCTTCCGGGTTCATGCCATTCTCCTGCCTCAGCCTCCTGAGTAGCTGGGACTACAGGTGCCCGCCACCACGCCCAACTAATTTTTTTGTGTTTTTAGTGGAGACGGGGTTTCACCGTGTTAGCCAGGATGGTCTCAATCTCCTGACCTCATGATCTGCCCACCTCAGCCTCCCAAAGTGTTGTGATTACAGGTGTGAGCCACCGCTCCGGGTCATAAATAGCTAATTCTTTACAGAAAATGCATAATATCTTGATTCAAGCAAACTAAAAAATAAGTTAAAATGTGAATATGAGCTAAATATTTCATAATATTAGATTTTTGTTCATTTATTTAGTTTCTGAGTGGTAGTGGTAATATGGGTTTTTTAAATAGTTCTTAGCTGCTGGAGAAATATACTAAAATATTTATGGATAAAATGATATAATGTCTAGGATTTGCTTAAATATATCCAGAGATGGATGGACTTAAAAGGATACGCTGTAAGTTAGTTTTTCTGTTACTTGCAGTTAAACACTTTCTAGCTGTTCTAATCTGTTGGATAACATTTCATGTATAATAAATTTATGTTCTTCTCTATGAAGCAATGCTAACATCTGTTGCTAACTGAAAATTTTCATTAATTTGAATTGGAGAACAAAATGCCTTTAAAAAAATTCTACCCATATTTCCTCAGCACAGTTGGATTATTTCACCAAAGTATCAGAAAGCTAATTTAACACTAGTTTTAAAGTAATCCTTACAAAGTGAAATGAATTATTGTTGAATTAATAAATTCATTAATTAAAGACTAATTAATACTTTTTTTCCGGCCCTACGTCCATCACTGCCAATTGTACTTTTATTTAAGCTCATGACTTCAGTCAGTCATGAGTCCCAGCCTCCCTTGGTAAAATGGCAAATGCACACACGTCAAGAGCTCTAAAAACTGGCCAGACACAGGACATAGTCCCACAGCTGAAACTGCTCTTCTTCCCCCAAGGCCAGCTAAATTCAGTCTTAAAGGTCAGGTCAAAGCTTCATTCTCTTCAAGAAGTCCCCCTAAACTGGGCAAGATGCAAGACTTCCCATCTATTCCAAATGCAATCAGTTCCAGTGTGTATTCAAATAGAATTTTAGCTACATGTCAAAACTAAATATCACCCAATACTCACAGTAGGGAAAAGCCATCACCAAACTCTTCGTTATTTATTTTCACTTAAAGGTTAAACATCTCTTTGTTTCAAGTAAGATAGCATGACTTGATTAAAAGAACTAGTGCTACAATGGACATGTAGCAGAGTATCTAGCACATTTGTAGGTATTTAACAAATATTTGATAAATTAATGTATTAAATGCACTAATTAATAATTAATAGGTATTTAGAGTTCACAACAGATTTCATTTTATATCAGGAGCTTCTTTGGCAAAGTTCCTTTGCCAAGTGTTGACTGACACTTTGGTAAATAATAGTATCTACCTTGTAGGGTTGTAGTGAGGACTAAAAGAAATTACAATATGCTGACAGGCACAGGCACAGTAGTCCTTTCTTATTTATAGGGGATACGTCTCAAGATATGATCTGGATTTGGTCCAGTCCAATAAATACTTTGGGGAAAATCACTTTCCCCCATAGAGTCTCTGTTTTCTCATTTGCAAAGTTGAAATAATGCCTACTTCATTGTAAAGGATTAAATGACATAACCTAAGTAAGAACACCTTTCCAATGCAAAAATGCCTTGCACGCTGGATGTTGTTATTCATTTTGTATCAATAGCTTCATTCATTCAGAATATACTCAGTTCATTTTTGCCTGCTCTAGGAACTGTGCAAACTCTAGAGGCAAGACGTGGGAATTCATAACACACAGTAGCTACAGTTTAATACATTTTTATTTAGTTTTATTTTTAGAGACAGGGTCTCACCATGTTGCCCAGGCTACAGTGCAGTGGCTATTCACAGATGTGATTATAGAGCAATACAGCCTTGTACTCCTGGCCTCAAGCAGTCCTCCCACTTCAGCCTCCCAAGTCGCTGCTTTTAGAGGTGTAGACCACCATGCCTAGCAATACATATTTTGTTCAGTATGTAATTTGCTGACTGATAAATTAATATTGCTGATAATATTTGAACTGGAGAACTTATATCCAATTTGAAAGATATATAAGATGCTGTATTTCATTTCATCATGTTAGGCATATGCCTTCCACTCCTCTGTGCACTCCAAGTGAGTGCTCTCCTCTATCATAGCACTGAACATGCTGTACTGCCATCATGAGTTTACTTCCTGTAAACTCCTCACTCTAGACTGTGACTTCCTTGCAGGTAGACCTATGGTTGTTTTTTCTTTGTATCTTCAGTATTGCACAGAGTATTGCATAAAGTGGGTACTTGGTAAACTTAGCATTCTTACCAGCTAAGAACAACCAACTGAGCATGGACGTTGGGGAGAAGAAATGTCACAATTCAATTAAATTCTTTCAACCAGAAACTTTGTGAACAATGTTCTCTTTTGTACTAGCACTTGGGTGTGTACCACCACTCCTTACATATCCAAGTATATACATTTGCACGTAGGCTAACAGGTCAGCCCTTGCTGGGGACATTACATTTTAGAATATTAGGTAGCCATTTAGTAAATGACAACTTCTGATGTCCTAAACTTCCAGTAAGAGTTAGTATACCTCAAAGAAATAATCAGTGTAACCTTCCAACCAGTAAAATCAAGCCCCTTATATTCTGTTTAATTTTCTAGGAGTTTTTATATACATATATATGTTCAACACACATAGTCCTTCACACATATACCAGCACTATATTTTTTTACAACATAGGGTTTTCTAGGATTGAGTAGTTTTAAACAACAGTATTTTATTATTTTAAGCACACCCACTGTGGAAACATTCTCGGGGCTCACAGCTTCTGCTATTGGAACATTTGTTTTTTATTCTGAATATTTCAGCACATCTATTTACCTGGCACTATATTTAGTACCACAGTGCCAAGATGGCATATATAAAGATTCAATTGCAATTCCCATCTGATGTCCCTTCCCTCTCCTTTTTACCCCCTTTTTTATGTCCACACTCTGAATTCAGCACAAAGTTGGTGTGTTTAATTTAAAAAGAAGTAAAACGCTCCAGGAGACGCCTCAGACCACTGCAAATCACCTACTTTATAGAGGCAGTAAAATTGTGTATCGGATTAGAAGTGATGCTGATCTGAAATTTATGATAACTTTTAATGGCATTATAATTTTTTTCCCTGTACGCTCCATAACTGCGTCGTTTCAATGCACAGTGCAGTGAGATGAAATTTGTAAGGGAAGAACATTACCCAGGCAAGCCCAAGGAAAAAAAAAAAAAAAGCCAGTGGAATAATGTAACAGCCCCACACAGGCAGATGCAAGCTATTCTTTCCATGCACTATGGAAAGGCAGAGGCACAAACTCCAAAACGACTCTTTGAAATTAAAGTCAACCCAGGGCCCAGAATTTGTTGATAAAACTAGGAAGTGTGGCAGAAACAACCTCCAAAGAAACCTTAGTGTTGGTGTCTTCCTGGTACCACCCCACCACTTCTGGGACTCTTCACATCTTTCAGCTGAGAGATTCCCACTTGGGCATCCTGAAGTAGTTTTCTGGAACAAACAGCTCTCCCCCAGGCTAGGTTTATTGCATAATTTTCCTTGGGACAGTTTAACTCCCCTTTTGTTCCAAAAGATCATGAAGGGACATTCTTGGTGTCACAGGCTGAAAAAACTTGTAAAGCACTGAGAAGGGCAACTGAGAAAATGATGTTGAAGGAGAGAAAACAAGGACTCAGTAACAGAGGGAGAGAGAAAAATAGGAGAACACAGAATAATAATGTTCATATTAAGCTCTAATTTAAAATATGAGAGGAAATCTCTCCACAAAAGCCACAAAAGGGGAAGCCTTCCTTTCGATGTTAAATCCTCTCTTCAACTCATTTCTTCAGAAGTCATTCAGCCTCGACCTGAATACTTCCAAAGACAAGAGGCTCACTACCAATCAAGGCAGTTCCCAAATTTATTTATAAATTTATCAAATATATTCGGCATAGTGCCAGGCACTAAGTGTTATGCTATTGTTGAAATACTTTTAAAGCTCTTTTAAACAATAATAAGTATTATTATGTTTTCTGATTAGAGAAACAATATAGGTTTAATATAGAAAATTAAATCTCCAAAATGTATTGTATAAAACATTATCTGTGTAGTATTCTTGCCAAAACTGTTTAACATTAATCTAATAATGACAACAAAATCTGAAAATTATTCAGACAGGACTGCTTTGAACAGTCCAAAAATGTCAACATTATGAAAGAAAAAAAAAAGTAGGACTATTTTAAAGGAAATTAGATACATGACAATAAATGTAATACATGAAATTCAATTAGCTCTTCAATGAAAATTAAAAGATTACAATGGACATTTGGGGGACCATGGGAGAATTTGAAAATAGACTAGTTCTTAGATAAAATTACTAGATGAATATTAAATTTTGGGGTGTGATAATGTTACTGTGGCTTAGTAGGGATATGAACTTCTTCTTATGATACACATGCTGAAAGATTAGGGGGCAAAATATCAGGTCTGCCCATTACTTCCAAATAGTGAAGCAAAGACAGATAAGGCCAATACCACAATATGTTAACAATTGGTGAATCTGGGTGAATAGTTAACAGGAGTTCATTATCTGTCAACATTTGTAGCTTAGAATTTTTTCAAAATAAGAAGTTGGGGGAAAACATCTAAAAAACCAAATGCTGGTTATCTCTGGATAGAGTGTGTTTAATGTTCTTTCTTATCTTATTCTATGTTTTCCAAATATTTCTGTAATAAGAAAGTCCTTGTTTTATATTGGATAAAAATGTGTCTATCCATGCAATTTCCTCCAACTCTGATCAGGGCAGCAGGATGATGCACCGGAAAGGGTAGGGCATAGAGCATCAGAAGGCCAGGTTCTTGCCCAGACCTTTGCATTCTGCGCTTGCTTCTTCATATGTAAAATCAACCCACCCTGTAGGGTTTTGGTGAGACTCAACATGGAAAACAAATAAGACTTATTCTTTTTTAGACTGTTGCACTAATTTTCCCCAGTAATGGAGCTACTCATTTCTTAAACTTTTTACTCCACAAAGTTTCTTTTTTAAGGAACATTTTTTCCCATTGCCTTGAGCATATTTTCCCTAGGCCTTTTGACCGGAATTGAATTCAGAGGAGCAGATCCTCTCACAGCCATCTCTACTCCCTAAGGGATTAAACTGCAGGTTATGCCAAGAATTTGACAGACATCCAGTTTCTAGCAAAGGTGGGGAAGCCCTCAACCCTACACTTACTGGCCTCAGGTCCCATATTTCAAGCCTCGCCCTGCAGACTCTCTTTCACTGGCTGAGCTGCAGTGTTGGCTATAAAAGCTCTGCTCCTCTCTCCTGAGGAAGGAACTTACCTGGAAGCTCCTCTTCAGTTTACCCAAGATGTCTTGGAGGAGTAGCCTTTCTCAAGAAACTGCAAGGCTCCGCCTCTTCCTTTTCTCAGTGCCATCTGGTTCTGTCAATCCTGTGCCACTAAGCAACAGGTCTCAACTATGTCTAGTGGAATGCCTTTACTCTTCCACGTTAAATTTGTATGTGTTTCCTCTCCTGCCCAGGCCTTACAAACACTGTGTTTTTTCCAATCCATTTCCCAGAGAATTCAAATAAGAGAAAATAAGAATATGTCACAGCTAAGGAACATTTTGGTCATCTGGTCCTACTCTTTCATTTTAAGGAAGTGAAGTGAAACCAATATCCAGAGGGGAAAAATCGGTTATACAAGGTTATTTAACAAATTCATTGTAAAACCTGAGTTAAAACTCTACATCTGACTTCCCATGATATACTCCTTCCATTGAATGATGTTGCTTTTTCCTTAGGGATCATACACACGGTCCTTCTGAGTATTCCAAGCTTGCCTAGGTGTTCTCTCTCTCTCTCTCCTAGTACTCAGGCTGAAAGTCTCTATAGCAAACTTGTGGGTCATTAATTAAACACAGACTTAGAATGTGTCCTTGGTCATTATCCATCAATTCTCAAATGGGTTGGGAAAGCAAATTCTTCTCTTTGATATCACCTATAATCTATTCTTCACTGACCATGACCTTCTTTCTTTTAACAGACCAACATAGAAGAAGAAAATTCTCTCTCTACTCCCAGGACTTTCAACTGCCTACCCAGAATTTGCAAATCCTTTTGAACACCCTGTTTCCCTTTCTTCTTCCCAAAATGTCCTTCCCTCTTCCCAACTTCCACCTGCTATTTCTCTTTATTCTTAGCTATTACCTTTTCTGAAGGACTTCAAGCACCACCTCAAGTGGAACTGGCCTCTAGCACTGAACTGTGACATTCCTATACCTCCATTATAACATCAACAACAAGTTTTCTTCTGCTGCAGTTTTTGGTTTTATGTCGTTTTAACCCTGAACACCTTGAAGGCAAAGTTGCTGCCTTATTTGCTTTTGTCTCCCCAGCTCCTGGCACACAGTGGAGGGTAAATTATTATTTGGGAATGAAGGCATGCAAATCAGAAGACTTGGGAGGTGATGTGTGTTTATATCTTAGAAGGCAGCCCATCTCCAACTGAACCACATCCAGAAGCACATGCCACTGCCCTCACATCTCCCTCAACCTGCAAGACACACTATTTTCCTGGAGTAGTATATATATTCCTATCACCCCAGTGCCTGCCTAGTGTTCCATCTGCCTCTGGAGGGGTGTTATTAGAGGGGCCAAGTTCACTCTTCTTGCAAAGAGTCTCATGCCTATGTAGCTCTAATGGTGCAGAACTCCTTTCTCCACTGTCGTTTGTCACCATCATTGATATTGATTTCCCTTCATCCTTACAGACTCTGTTTCTTTCTAACGTTCGTATGCAATCTTATCTACCATCCTCTCTGGAAAGCCATCATTTATACCTTCAATTCTCCACCACAGAGAAAGTTGTTCTTGAGCAGTAAGGCCAACTTGGGCTGCTCGCAACAGACGTACGTAACTGGGGAGGAAAATGCACTCAAACCGGCTTCATCCACTTGCCACCTGTGTGACCTTTGTTAAGTTCTTTAAACTCTGTAACTCAGTTCCCTTCTCTGTAAAGTGTTTTTCGGGTTGCTATGGGCATTTAAAAAAGTAGTGCATGTAAAATGATTAGCACAATACCTGGCACATAGTGATTGCAAAATAAATGTTCACTCTTATTACTGTTATCAGCCTAAACAGAACACAAAGGTAGCAGGCAACCTGCTAATTCCCAAAAACATTATTTTGCTGCCCTCATTTTCTAAGGCTCTTCATAAACCTTAGATATATTCTTGAAAAACTGTGTTTTGGGCCACAACTCTTAGGGCTTTTTTTTTTTTTTTAAAGTCTTCTTGTTTCCTCCTGTTCACTTAGCTACTATCATCTTCTAAGCTGCTGGGGGAGATCCCTTGCTCAACAAAAGATGTTTTTCTGAGTCTGCCCAAGAGGGAAAGTAAGGTAGAACAGGAAGGAGAAAGAAGGTCCAATTGTAAAAGAAAATTCAAAAGAGAAGAGTACTGTTGTCCAAAAGTGTCACCACATTCAACCTCCACTGCCCCTCCACAGATCCTGGACCAGAGCAAAACTGACCTTCCAGGTGGCTCAGCATCTCTTCCAAGCAACACCACAACTCCAATACTGAAAACCCACCTTGTCCAGGCCCTTAAGGCCTCCCTGGAGACTAGTTAATGATGAGCCTGCACCTTGGGTTTACTCTGAATCACTCCTCTTAACCTAATTATATGCCTAGGGGGAAATTCAATGTATTTGATCAAGTCTTGCCAGTATTTTCTTTGTCTAACCCCATTAGTCTCATTGATAGGAAGGGTTCCTAAAGCAATTAAGGCAAGTGCTATCCCCTGAGGGCTCTGGAATAAATATCCCTTCCCCACTCTTCTCAGAGCCTGGTTATCCCCTGTAATAAGCACAAGCAGGGCTCTGCAGAGAGACCTTCACAGAGGCACAGCACCCTTTGGTGCCAGCAAATTGCATCTGACCTCACTTCAATTAATAGTGTTCAGAAACTAGGGTATCTCAGCTAAGAAATGTGGAAGGAAGGCTGCTGTGATATTGTTCCTCACAATTTCCTCTCCCAGGTGTTCACTTCACATACTATTACATTTTATTCAGTCCTGTTACTATCTCTATCCACCTAGAACTCCAATGACCCACAAAATGCTGTCAAAGTCATTGGCCCATTTTGGAAGCCTCTAGTAGCCTATTAGAAATGTCAGTGCACACTCAACAAGCAGCCAGATCCAAATGCGCTGAGGCTTAACCTCATTAGAATGTTTCCACGACACAGGGTCAAACTTATCTTGCCACGGACTTTCTTCCTCTCACCAATCGCTGAAAAACCATTTTCTTTCTAATTAATTTCATCTAGATGAAACCTGCACAAATGTCAGTGCAACAAATTAAGACGTATTGATTATTGACTTTTTAAAAATAGTTAATGGTTCTGTCCAAAGATGGAATATTTTAGGGACATCAGCAAGACATTTTAGCTTAGGCTGGTTTTGGTTTTTTGAACAATGAAAATATGTTGTAAGCATCTTCCATAGCCTAGTCACTCATTTTTCATCTGAAACTTTATGCTTTTTTGCAGTCACAAAATATAAATCACTAGAAAACTGCTTCTTATAGTTTCATGAAAGGACAAGTGCTACTCGGGCATTTGTATTTCACATATGGTGCTCTGAAGGTTGTCCATTCTTGTTCCCCTTTTCCTCTCCCTTCAAACATCAGTAGAACGCTAAATGTGTTCACCATAACTGTTGCTAGGAAAAAAGGAAGATAAAACTCAAGTTTCTTATCAGAAAGCTTGTTTGCTTGTTGTTTCAAGGTGGAAAAGGGTGAGTGCCTGACCTAGCCCAGCGGTTCCTGGCATGCTGTCAATCACTCACCACGCTTTACCGAATCTTACTGTGTCCTAGGGTAAAGGTCAGAGGGGAATGCCAGACTTGACTGCTACTCTAAAGAGGATGTAATCTAGCTCAGCACATCTTCATAGGCATAAAAAAACTGTGAACTAGGAAGTTTTCTATGTAATACACATGGTACGACCCACATCCAGTACCACATTTGATTTATAAACTTTCTGTAAAGTAGCATGGGATCTGTTTACTGGTGGCAAAACAGAGGCAAAAGAAGGAATTTTATTAAAAATCATGTTGGCAACAGGAACTAAAATCAAACCTCCATTTCTAAAATACTTCAACTAGCCCTTTTTGTAACACGCTATTCAGCTCAAGAGCTTTTATTTTACCAATTGAGTAGGTCGAAAGACTACGAGTAATGTTTTCTAAAAGAGAGGGAGTCAGGCTCATATTTTGCACAGGTAAATTGCTTCAGGGAAGAGATTTATAACCTTTTATTTTCTTCTATCCTACTCAAATGTTTTAATTTATCAGAAATGAAATTATTGGCACATGAAAGGGAATATCTCAGTATAATTGCTTCCTATATTCATTCTGAAAGTGTAAATATTCAGTCTTCATCTATCAAGACAGATCCATGAAGGCGATCATAGAGATCATCTACTTTATTCCATCATTTTATGAAAAATAATTGAAGGTCAGAGAACTTGTTACTTGTGCAAAGTCACATAACTTGAAGCAATGTGTGTATATGTGAAAGGATTTTCATCTTGTTGTTCAATAAATGTATTCACTATCATTGTGTCCAGATCTACATATCAATTAAAGGTAAGCATGGATGTTTTTAAAAAGGTACCCAGCTAGGTAATATCAATAGCCAGAGAATAAGCAAATCCAAGGTAGGAACAAAGCTGGGGAGAACTCACCATATTCAGCCTGGGCCTGAGAAGACCAAATGGTGTGAGATCCATAAGTAGACATGCCCCACACCCTGAAATAGAGAGGCCCCAGCTGAGGTATACCAAAGTTACAGCAAGCCACAGGACACATTATCATATGGGCCAGATGAAAGAATGAGACCTAGCAAACCTCTCAGAGAAGTCTTTCATCTTAAATGAGATTTTAGAAATGAAGACATAGGAACAGAGCTAGAGTGTGATAACTGTATCACTGCAACAGGGGAATGGACCAGTTGATCTTGACATCTCAGGAAGCTCCAGAAGACTTTCATTGCCTGATTTATTTTTATGTTTGTATTTATGTTCTGTCAACAACTCCATAGGCTCTGGGATTGCTTTAATGAATAAATGATAAGTTTAAAAATGATAATGGTGTCATCAGGAGCAGAAACCAGTGCTGGTTTATGGCTAGGTCTTAATCTATGCCACAGAATTGGACACAAAGGACAGGTCCTCTCATTCCAATTTGTCATGGCCTGTGAATGTGGAAGCCTCAGCCTTCGCCTCAGGGAAAGCAGGCATCATTAGTTGTGTTGGTTCAGATGGCCAAATCTCTTATTTGCATTCTTATTTTTCTCCTTTTAGAGATTGTCTTTGTCATATAAATAGCATACCTTTTTAGCAAGCATATAGTAGTTGCAGAAATGAAATCATTGGCTCAGGAAAGGAAATTGATGCCAGATATCTTGATGAAATGTTCATTGTAATTTATCTAAAAATTTTAGGATCCAAATCAGGTTCAAATTTATCCACAATAGGTGATTGAGTACTAACCCAAAAAGCAATGAGTTACCATAAAATTTTTACTTAATTTGTAAGTGGGGAGCTCTGTTGTGATGCTAACTTCAGTTGTACTAACATGTTGGCTGGTCGCAATGAACCCTACTATGTCAGAAAAGGTATTTGCCATCAACTCCCTTCCTTGAGCCAATAATTTTATTTCTTCACATACTATGCACTTACTAAATAGACATGCAATTTGTATAACACAAATAATTTATAAAAGAAAACAAATAAGAATGTGAGTAAGAGATTTGGCAGTTCTGACCAAAAACAGCTAATCAGTGGCACTAAGAAGATATAGTACATGGGAAAAATGATATTGAAACGTGTGTCTCTGGTATTTAATTATCCCAATTGTGCCTAACAGACAGCATCCAGGTATGTAAACAGAAAAGGGAGACTGACTAATTAAACCCACCATTGTGATCTTTGAGAGAAGAAAACTAATACAAACTCATAGGAGTGATCTTAAAATGAAGACGAGGCACTGATGCTACTTCATAAAGCTTCTTGAGGTAATTTATCTTGTAAATTGATATCTTGTACACTTTAATATCTTTATGGGCCAATGGCTGTATTTTGTCCTCAGTATGAATTAAAAATTTAGGTATTTGTGTTGAATAGAACCATAAGTCCTCTCACTGAGAACAAGTCAAAAAAGTGGAGTATGTGCTCTGCAAGGTCTTTTGCTCTTCCTGTGTAGTCCACCAAAGAACACCAGCAGAGTTATGCGTAAAGCTGAGGTTAAAAAACATAGGCTGATAGGAGTTGAGAATACGACACATTCAGAGAAAATAAGTCAGAATGTGTTGAAGGCTGGCTGGGCAAAACTTACCATAAAGTTTCAGCACCTTGTAAGACTGCATTTTACGCCAACACTAATTTATATTTGGATTGTCCATCACTCTGGCTACCTGAACCAACATCCCTCCCATTGGTAAGGAAGGGTATCTGAGAGCTGACATGAGATTTATGTCACCAACCACTTGGCTCCCAAAGCTCCCCAAACCAATTACAAGAGCCCATGGCAGCTGCAAAGGAAGGCAGAGTAAGAGGAACTGCTCTAGTGGGATGCGGTGGCTCAGGCCTGTAATCCCAGCACTTTGGAAGGCTGAGGCGGGTGGATCACGAAGTCAATAGTTTGAGAGCAGCCTGACTAATATGGTGAAACCCTGTCTCTGCTAAAAATACAAAAATTAGCCAGACATGGTGGCTTGCCCCTGTAATTCCAGCTACTCAGTAGGGTGAGGCAGGAGAATTGCTTGAACCGGGGAGGCGGAGGTTGCAGTGAGCCGAGATCGCGCTGCCACACTCCAGCCTGGGTGACAGAGCCAGCTTCAGTCTCAAAAAAAAAAAGAAAAAAAAAAGAAGAGCTGCTCCTACAACCACAAATTCCTGGAGTAGAGATCTCCTATTTTGTCTGCTCATTGGCCAGCCATGAAAGATTTCTATTTGTTGTTTACCAAGGTTTTGAAGTCTTGGGTTTTTTTTGGTGGTGGTGGTTGTGGGGGGGGTGGTTTCGTCACTGTTGTCATTTGGTTTGGTTTAGTTTGGTTTGCCTTTTCATGAATAAATATTAAATGCATGAGTTAGGATTCTTTTGGTGTCACAAGAAACAGAAAATTCAACCTAAGTTGACTTAAGCAAGAAGGGGATTTGTTGGTGCAATAACTTAAATATCTGAGTTCAAATATGGTTTGATTATGTGACTCAAATAGTCACTAGGACATGTCTGTCTCTCTCTCTGCCTCTCTCTCTCTCTCTCTCTGGCTCTTGCTCTCTCCATCCCCTCCCCCCACTTCAGCTCTGTAATTGGGCTCCCTTTACAGAATGTCATTTGTGGTGGCAACATGTTAACTACAACTTTAGTCTCACCTCCTCTTGAGTTAAAGTCTAGTGGGAAAAGCTGCAGGCCCAGCAAAAGTCACTGGGTCTCACTGGCTTTGCTAAGGTCGTGTACCCAGTTCTGAACCCATCTGTGGCCAGGAAAAGTCAATGCTCTACTAGCTGAAGATGAGCCATAAATACACCCAGGACCTAGAATATGATTGCTTCCAACACTATACAAACCACCTTGAGAGTGGGGGACAGATGGTTTCCTACAGAAAAACCTAAGTATCATTACCAGAAGAAGGATAAATGGATGTCCAGCTGCAAACAATGAATGCCCATTATATCAGGTCTTATCTATCACAGTCTAGGCTCGATGGAAACAGAGTGTCTTGTATTTCGTTGGGTCACCCAGAGAATGCCTAGTTTATATTTAAAAAAAAAAACAAACTGGTATTCAATAAGCATATGATGGTTAATTAATTGATTAATTTAGCCAAATTGGGAAATCTAACATTAGAAATCACTCTGGCTTTTACTCAAATCCCTTCTGCTAACTAGACAATGGCTACACTTCATTCCAGAAAACTTAAGTTGCCAATGCTGTCTTCATTCATAGCTGTCTTCATTCGTAGAACTACTTTTTATTTGATGAACAAACTATGCTGTGACTCTGCCCTGTGAAACACTATTAACAGTAACGATCCTTAATAGCACCATCTTAGGGTTTTACACATAATATCTCACATAAACCTCATGACAACCCCGTAAGGAAAAGGCAATTATTATCCCTATTTTACAGATATGGAAAATGAGGCTCAGAAAAGTCAAAAGACCTGCCCAAGGTAACATAGCTAGTAAATGGCAGAGTTAAAATTTGAACCCAAGTCAGTCTTCCCACCATCTATGTTTGGTCAAATCAGACCATGCTACAAAGCCCAGTTTAAATGCCACCACCTTCAGGTCCTCCCAGCTGGAATCAGCTAACTCTTTCATACCACTTGGTGCTTCCCTTACAGCCCTTATTTTCTTTTGACTTGAATAATTACTTACATATTCACTCAATTCTGCCATTCTCAGTGTCCCTGAAAACAGTAAACAGCAGGAAGCAGAATCAGAAAGGCAGCATCACGAAAGGGAAAAAAGTAGCAAGATGTGCTTCCCAGTCCACCTGCTACCCCAGCTCCGGGCCTCCCACTTTTATTCTGCTGAGGTCAAGGCAGGATCTGGTTTCAAACCAGATGAGCCTCTCCACTGCCAGATCAGTCTTCCACATGGTCCTTTGAGCATACTGTTCCCCAAATCAAACCTTTCAGGTAAAACTCTATTTACAAAAACGCTGACTATAGTTTGTCTGTTTGACTTTTTATGACATTTCATTAAAGTGTTATTTTCCTGATTTCTGAGGTTTTTGGCACCCCCTTACATTTTGCATCTGAGGCAGATGCCTTTCTTCCCTCACCCTACAGGTGACCCTGTTCAGGAGCTCTTGATTACAGAGCAAAGCCTGAAACACTTCACATGATGGTCAAGGCCTCCACAGAATGACTTTCATTTCTAGCTTGATCTTTAGGCTCCACCCCAATAAACTAATTGTCTCATTCACTGTCCCTTTTCTCTCTCCTTCACCCAACACAGAAAGCTTTGATCTACTCCCTCCCTCAAAAGACACCTCCTGAACCTTTGACTGGCTCCCTGTCCTTGTGCTCAGATCCTACATTGCCTCCACATTGGCCCAGGCCATGTAGGCCAGCCCAAACTCACTAACTTCAGAAGTAAGTTTTAAACCTCTCAAGACCAAGAGCTCTTTTAAAATTATTGTTCTTTTCATCCTCTCTTCCACTCCTCACCCGCTGCCCACACACAAACCTACTATTAGATAACTGAGTAAATGCCCAATAAATCAATTCCTTTGTTTAATGTTTCAACAAACTCCAGTCTATTCCCACCTGCTAATCAGCTTATTTCATATGCATGGCAAGCAGAGGCAGTGACATAGGCAAGTGAGCCAGGGAAGTCCTCCTCCTGGGTTCTCATAGAAGCCCCATAGTGGACAGGAAGTGGGCTTTGGAGGTAGTAAAACCAGGGGGGCAACAACCTCAGGGCCCCACAGGGAGAGGTGGAGCAGCTATGAGACTGGAACTTATTCTGATTTTGCCTCTCATATAACCTTGACTCTTACACACCTCTCACCCCAAAGGGAGCTCAGACGGCTCTGGGTTTCAGCTCAGAATAGAGAAAGAAAACACTCCTCAAGGGAGACCTGGCTTCCTAGACTAGAAAATAATAAGTTTTAATACAATAAATAAATATTTGGGTGCCTAAAAACAATCATCATTTAAGTTTGTGGCTAAGGTCATTTATTTTAAAATGTGTGACCAGAACTGGAAACTGATATTTTTGTACAAAAATATTGGTTGCCAAGTTTAGCCTTTTTATTTGTTCACTCGATGAATATCTTTTATTGCCTACTGTGGGCTAAGTACAAAGAATAGAATGATGAACAATGGTTACTAGCCTCTTGGAGCTTTTATCATACATTGTTTATCATTTATGATAATTTCATAAATTACTTTGGCGCTCTTTAAATCAACAAATAATAACTGAGCTCATAATTAGTGCCTAATCTAGATGGTTAAGGTACATTGGTGAGGCCGGGCGCAGTGGTTCACGCCTGTAATCCCAGGCGTGAGGCGGGCGGATCACGAGGTCAGGAGATCAAGACCATCCTGGCTAACATGGTGAAACCCCATCTCTACTAAAAATACAAAAAAAAAAAAAAAAATTAGCCAGGCGCTGTGGCGAGCGCCTGTAGTCCCAGCTACTCGGGAGGCTGAGGCAGGAGAATGGCATGAACCCAGTAAGAGGAGCTTGCAGTGAGCCAAGATTGTGCCACTGCACTCCAGCCTGGGCAACAGAGTGAGACTCCGTCTCAAAAAAAAACAGATACATCGGTGAGTAAAATATACAAAGATCCCTACCTTCAGAGAGTTTATAGTCTAGCTAAGTGTGACAACAAACACAATAAATAAGTACTGTATGACCTATAAGAAGAAATAAGTATATGAAAGGAAGAAAAAGTAAGGCAAGACAGGAATGTGTGTCTGGAGCTTTTGAGGAAACCCAAGGAATCCAGTGTGGCAGGAGTAGAGTAAGTGAGAGGGAGCAGAGGGAAAGTGAGAGAATTTGAGAGAAGTAATAATTCAGATTGTATAGTTGTGGGGCCATTGAAAGGACTTTAGCCTTTACTCCAACTGAAAAGGGGAGCAAAAAGGTTTTGACCAGAGGAATGATATGATATACTTTTAACTATTCTCAGTCTATTCACAGAACAGCAGACAGAGGACAGAAGAAAGAGTGGAAGTAGGGAGCCTGTTAGGTAAAATACTGCAGAATCCAAATGAGAGAAAGGAGTGGCTTGAACCAGCACGTGAGCACTGTAGATGCTAGGATGGGGTCAGATTCTGAATTTATTTTGTTGCATATTGAGGATAAGAGTAATCTAATCTCTTACATTTGTGATAGAAACCAAGTAAAATTAAACATGTAAAGAGTTTATAACAGTGTCTGACACATAGCAATGCTTAATGAACAACATTTTTATTATTATTGTTATTATGATTATTATTTTCATAGGCCATTTGTCACTGGCCCTCTGTAACCCTAGAAGTGAAAATAACACTCTCATATGCTAATAGAAAGTCTTGAAAATGGGATTTGAATCTGGACTCAAAGTGGGTCCTTTTCCCCACAATGTCTTTGCTTCAAGACCAAAGACAGCCACGACCACCCAAATCGTATTGTGCCTATGTCAGCATGGATCTGTCCTGACCTCCCAGCCCTGACATTCTCACTCACTCACTCTACTCTTCCTTACCTCACAAAACCAAGGCTCTTGGAGCGAATGCAACCTCCTCTCATGTAAGGGAGCACTTGATACCTTGTGCTTGGGCAACAAATACCTTTTCATTTCCCTTTAGCCTGGGTCGGGGAATGGGACCAGAAGGGGGTATTGATCTTGGGGGAGAATCTGGAGTCCTGGTAGCCCATTGGGCCAATGCTAAGGGACCCATCTGCCTTGCCATCGGAGTTCTGGTAAACTCCAGAGGGGGGAAAAAAAAAAAAAAAAAAAAAAAAAACATGGAAAAGAGCTCATCTCACTGAAACTGAAATGCAGCAACCTCCTCAGTCTCAGAAGAGTCTGAACGAGAGAGTGCAGTCAAGTGGAATGGTTGGAGTGTACTTTAGAGAAATTTCACCAAAAGGGAAAGTGGAGATGGTCTCTTTTTTTAATTCCCTACCAAAAAAAATTCTGCAGAACTTAAAACTATTTTAATCAGCTGAAAAACATACGTGAGCTTTACAGCTCCAAGACAGCTTGCACAGGCCCCGATAAATGCCTATCGCTCATTTGCATACGCTAACAGCTACACTTTAATCAGCCTCCTAATCCCTGATGGTATTAATGAATTTTTTTATGCTTTTTTTTTTTTTAGTATCATGTTTGCTAATTCAGAAATGATCAGCGGCTTCTGTGTGCCTTTTTTTATGCAGGAAATAATGGGTGAGCTGGGTACTCCTGTTATCCCGCTCTCACAAATAATTAAGACTACAAAGGGTACAAATCAGTTTGAATGCGGTGCACAAAGGCACGAGCTCAGCAAAGGCCTTTCTCTGTTTCTGTTTCTCCCTCCCCCACCCCCTATTTTCTCCCTTTTTCATTTGCTCCTTTCTTTTGACAAGAGGTGGTTTCCAAAGACACCTGGGCAGGCAAGGCACTGGCCTATTCAAAATATTAATTCCCTGCCTCACTCCACCCCCATCACCACCATTAGGGCCTGCAGAATGATGTGAGTTTTCATCTCAGAGGATTTGGAATCCTCTCAAGACTGGTTTTCAAAACTCTAACTGCAGTGGAGGCAAACAGAGAGAGAGAGAACTTTCTGAATGGTGTCTCTCTCATATTTCCCACCCTCTTTCTTTGTTCATCTCCAAGTAGGAACCTGCTAGGTCTGGTGCTACCATGATCAGGGAGATGAAGAAAGTATCTCCTTCAGCCCTAGACCTTACTCCAGGGACCTCAGGAGAGTTTGGCACACAGCAGGCCAGCCAGGGACCAGGGAGCTGGAGGCAGGATCCCAGTGGTTCATCTAGCAACAGAACCTCCAAATAAGGCCAAGATTAGACATTTTAGGTCTCCTGGGAATCAAAGAGAGAGAGCATGAAGGGGTCAGTGCTTGCTCCTCTGAAGAAATGAGAGAGGCTAGCATTGACAATGGAAATTCACAAGTAATTCAAAGTGTATTAGCCAACATGGTTACCTAACAGAGAATAGATTTGCATTTTAAAGGCTCAGTCTGCCTGCTCATATCACTAGTGCTGGACAGGTGACGGCCCAAAATTATCAGCCAGAGAAAGGAGGAGAGAGTGCTAGCCCTGGACAACCTGTACCCTAGATAGTGAACTCTCAAACAGCGACAAATGGGCTAGAAAATATAGACACAATCTGACCCATATATATCTATAAGTAACTTAGATGGTAAAACTGCTATACAGTTTAACAAGAAAAATAAACTGTTGAATATAAATATTAAATGTCCAAAGCACCTCTAGATACTTATTTTTTAAAGTTTGAGGAGGGGTCATGCCATTCAAATATTTCAGTATATATGACTATGTATATATATATATATGATTTTTTAAATGTCCTTATTCAGAAGAATGTTGGGAGAAGTGATGAGACCACCAAATTTGCAAAGTCCTTTGCACTGCAACAAGGATAAAGTATTGCATGAATATGTGCTGATCATCAAATCAGTGGCCTCCCATTCTCATGCAGTGGCCATCTTATCACCTGGCAATCTCCCACTAACCTGTAGTCATTGGAAAATGGCTTGGACTTCCAGACACCTGAAAAGTACAAACACCTTAATTTTGACTTCTGGTCTGTCTTCTTCTAGTTTAATGTCTTCTCTGTATTCCTAGTAGAACATTCTCTGGCAGACAATAGACACCCAATAAATGCTAAATTGAATGACTTTGGGGTGCGATGACTAACACGTTGTTGGGAAGCTATTGCTGACATTGAACTTATCATCTGCTTTAATTGTATGAAGAAAGCTCAATTATTAGAAATTTAATAACACATTTTGCCAAGATGGAATTATATTCCACTTTTTAACTCATGAGAATTTAGAGACTCTTTACCCCATTTTATTTCATTTACCCCATTCTCCCTTAGCTTGAGCCACCCTTAGGCCATTTAACCCCCATCAAACCAGCCAGCCATCGATCTGTCAACAAATCTGTGCTGGGTGCCTGTTTCGCCCATGTCTTCGGCATCTTAAACTAGAAGGGGGGGGAGAGGAGAGAATACCAGTGATGCCACTGGTTGGCTATTCCGGAGGAGAGTGTGCGCTATCAGGGGAGCATTGTTTAACGTTTGGTCTTTCCTCTCTTTGTAGGCATTAGTTACTTACGTTATTGTTTCCAACAATAACACGTGTTTAACCCTTGTTCCTCATTAGAATCACCTGAAAAACTTTTTTAAAAATACCTTTAGTATATCTTACCATTGCAAATTCTGATATAATTAGTCTAAGGTAGGCCACCAGGTGATTCTAATGCACAGCAAACCAGTATCCTACAGCAAGCAAACCAACAAATTTCAGTGGATTTGTTTTAGTAACATATATGCCCAACTTCATTAATTTTTTACTTCCAAAAGTGCTCCAAATCATGCATTTAGCCTTGTGAAGCACTGGAGGAGCCTCGAGGAGCCATCTATGATTTTGATGTTATTGTATGTGTCGGAAAGCCATGCTTCTCCGAGGAGCCCACATCAACAACACAATAACTATTTATGCTCCTTCGTATCTGAAAACCAAAGCTCTTGAAGAAAGAAATTTCCTTCTCAATATAAAATCTTAAGGGCAACTAATACCAAGATGCCTAAAGCCTCAGTATAACAGATGTAGTGTCCTGTTTTTCAGCTTCACAGCCAAGGGATTCTGCTCTTTCCTTCATGTGTTGACAGGTTATCTCTGGAATTGGTTCCATAACAGAAGATCTCATGGAAGAAGTTTAGGATCACAGAGAAAAATCATCAGAGGCATCTTTAACTCCGCCAAAGTGATCTGTAAGCTGAGACACTGAGCACAAAAGGGATAGAGGCATATTGTGAAAATGAGATTTGTTCCTGACCTTAGCAACACAAACCAAAACCACGCCATCAGTAGGGAAGTATCTTGATGCTGGCAAAACGGTTTATAGACTTAAAGCAATTTATAGAAGGATATCTCTGGTTTGTTGACATTTAACTATCTCTCAGGGAAAAACATCGAAGATAAATGCAAATAAGAGAAAATTGGACTGACAGATCTTCCGAACACATGTGGATCGCTGAGGAGCAGAAAGAAATCCTGGAGATGGCAGATCCCAAACACTCTAGTGTGCTATTCTTGATAATGACACGAGCTCACATTGGGTTTAAGTTTAATTCAAAGCCAAGCCCTGAGTTCTCAGTAAAACATGACTTTGAAAGCAGCCATTTTCTTCCAAACAAGGGAACTCTCCCATCTTCCTTCAAAAGATGGCTGGTTTTTAACATCTTCCTTCAGGGAAGGAGGAGCCATCGGTTTGCTTTCATTGTAAACCATGTTTACAAGCTATATATTTTTACTAGTCCTTTCATAATATCAAACAAGCCAAAATGATATTCTCGTAAGTACTCAATCATAGAGAAGATTCTTCTAAACTCATCCATTCATTCATTCAATCATTCAATAAGCTCATTCTATGCCAGGCTGTGTACGACAGAACTCTGGCTTTTACCTTTTTTTTTGCTTTTTTCCCCCCACCACCTTTGCATAATGAACTTGTCTATCCAGTTGGCTCCTCATTTGATTTTAATGGGTGTATGTGTATCAGCTTTCCTATTGCCTCAGAGATTTATACCAGACATCATGATTTTTGTTCTTCCTTTTCCTCCTTCCTTTAATCAAGGCCCTGATAGTTATTCTTTC
>NC_045435.1:159599417-159639417 GCF_002776525.5 Piliocolobus tephrosceles | reverse complement strand
ATTGATGGAAAGATTGGTGCAAACCCAGCCTTTCCCAGGAGTACCTGCAGTGTCTACAAAAGTTACATGAGAAAGGAGAGAGGACAATCTCCAGACTGGGTCTCCACAAGCCCAGAATTCATCTGGGAAGTGAAAGGAGCCCTTCCCTCCAACTTAGGTGTAGGAAACTGCCTTGTGAGACAGCAATCTGGGGAGAATTTACTATCCCAGTCTCTTAAAATCTCCAGAAAGAAAGCAGCAAACATTGGTTTCAGTAATTTAGATATTCACCTTCCTGAGAGCAGATGCTGGAGTATGGGACTCTACAATTGCCTGCTGAATCTGGATGGGGTTTCAGCTGCCCTGATTGTGCCACGAAGGAAAAAGGCAGTGTGGTGCATTAAGCACATGACAACAAACCGTTTGCATTGACCAAATGATGGGAACTTGGCTCAGCTCTCTGCTTTCCTTGTCCAAAGAATGGCTGGCACTGCTGTCCTTTTAATTATCCCTTTACTCAACAAGTATCTACTGGATCTGCTATGTGCCAGGCTCTATGTCGGGGGCCTGGGTTCAGAGATGAGGAAGGCACCACCTTTGCTGTCAAGTAACTCACCCTCAGGAAACATCAAGCACTGGAGGATAAGCCTGGCGTCCTTAGGAATATGGAGGGTGGGGATGGCAGAAGAGTGAAGCCTTCCTGAGATGGTAATATCTGAACCAAGTTTTAAAGTCAAACAGGAGTTAACTAGATTAATAAAATGAAATAGAAGAATGTGATGCAAAGGAAACATCAAGTGTAAAAGCCCCAAGGTGTGAAACAGCCTGGCACATTTGAAGGACTATAAGAAATTGTTGTTTTTCTTGGATTGGCAGGTGAGGAAGCTAAAGAGGTTGGTGGGACCAGACTGACCACGGAGGAGAACTCACAGGCTGAGATAAGGAGACTGAAATTTGTGCCCATGGCCACAGGAGCTTCTGGAGAATGTGACAGGGTGGCATTGTGAAAGGTGCATTTTCTACAAATTAATTTGATTATAATTCAAGACATTGATATCCTGATTTTCTTTAAAAATACACACTCTAGAGAATTTTTTCTGAAATGTTCATTAGATAGGCAAAATCTTGAGCCAAAGAGTCCTCAAAGATTTACTATTCCCTCTCTAGATTTAAGAACCTTTATTTGCCCTTATGAGAGGAGGTATATCTTGGCAGGGTCTTACTGATTTGAAGAGTGACCTGTGTATTTACTCCTGATCAGAATTGCAAAACCTTTTAAGCCTTCTACTATGATCATATGACAGATACATGGCTCTAGGGTTGTGTGAGCCAGAGAGAACAGATAGGATTTTTCATCCTAAATCCAATATTAAACATAGAATACATATGCCTATAGAATATTCTGGAAGACACAACAGTTGCCCAGCATCACCCAGACACAAATGAAGTTTCACTGTCTGGGAAAGCAAGAGGACTTGCTAATCACCCATCACCTCTACAAACCTGCCAGGAATAGCAGAAGTAAAGTCACTACTTTGAATGAGACATCAGAGAACAAAATGACTCTTGGTTTTATTAGAGATTATTAAACTGAGCCCATGCCAGCAACAAAAATGGAGGCAGCCCCACGTTATACCGGCTTTGACTCTGCAGATTAATAAAATAATAACCCAGTTAGAAAAAGCAGTTCTTGTTCATTGTGGAAAATGCTAAAACATCAAGGTGAAAATTGAAATCACCTATAGTTTCACCTTTCAGAGATGAACAGTTAGCAGTCTAATGTATTTCCTTCTAGTCTTTTTTTCCATCACATTAATACAGAAGGTTGTGACAATTTGGACTTGACAATAGTTGATTTTGATATTATATCTTAATAAAATATTTTCTGCTTTTGCATTTACAGAATAAGTAAAACTGTAACTTACTGTATATTATACAGTTTGCAAAGCTAACTGTATGTACTTTTGAGAGGTCTATCATATTTCTTAGAGTTAAAATAGTTTTTCACTGGAAAGTTGGGAGGAAGTAACAGGCACATACTGTCACCTAATGTTACACTTGTATTAAATATTATATCCTAGGTTTTCAGTTCACATTATGCCATTAGCATTTCTCTATGTCATTAAATATTATTTAAAATATGATTTTAATTAATGCAACATTTCAGTGTAAGGATAATCTGTTTAATTTCTCACTGAAATAGTTTCTCACTCTTCAACATTTAGGATATTTTCAGATTTTTAAAATAATATATATTTATGATGACGAATACTCTTGTACAGTAAGTCCTCACTAAAATTTTTGGAAACTGTGACTTTAAGAGAAATGACATATAATGAAACCAATTTTATCATAGGCTAATTGATATAAACAAGAGTTAGGTTCCCATGGCATATTTCTGGTCACAAACATATCACCAAATTTCTAAATAAAGGCCGAAAACACTTCTAATGTTAAACATTGAAATAAATGTGAGTTATGCATACATTTAAGAAATGTTAATAAAAACAAGTATGATAATTATTTACCCAATTTTTGGTGAATCCATGAATGGTTGTAATGGTAGTGGATTAAATCAAGGGATAAATGTTTGCAAGCAAAAATTGTAAGGAGTACCTCCTACAACCACACAGTTCAAAACCAAATACTAACCAATATGGTGGGCCCTCTGAAAGATTTTGTCCCATACTTTTTATTGTCATGCAATTGTATGATTCTCATATATTTTATAAATTTTTTTATGATAATTTGTATCTTTCATTCATTCCTTTTCAATCCACTTATTCTAAGTCAGGGTCTCAAGTGGCTGGAGTCGATTCTAGCAGCACAGTACATGAGGCAGAAACCAATCACTGCCAGAATGCCTTTTCATCGGGGGGCACACACACACACACACACACGCATTCACTCAGACTGGGACAACTTAAAAACAGCAATTAGCCTAACATGCACATCTTTGAGAAATGGGAGGAAACCAAAGTACCTAGAGAAAACCCACACAGACATAAGGAGAATGTGCAAACTCCATACAGACAGTGGCCCCATCTGGGAATCCATTTTTTTCTCATCAATGTTATAATGAAATAACATGGAACAACATAACATTATTCAAAGGGCATGCTGTATCTTTGGCCATATCTCTGGTTATTTCTTTAGGACAAACACATAGGAATGATACCTGTAGATTTGTATAAGATTTTCGCTTAGGCCCAGTATTTTTTAGAGAGCCTCTCCCTTAAACCTGAGATGTTGTGAATCCCTGAAGCATCATTTTCAATCTAACAGGCTTGACAACCACTTCACCTTCATCCTCCACAGACAACAGCTTTTTGAGTTTCCCTCCTTGTCTATTCCCTCCTACCTGTGCCAGTTCAGACCATTCCTGAGCAAAATGGGGTAATATGTGCTTATCTCCCCTTTCTTCATGTGTTCTCTTCCCCCCAGTTCCTCTTTAAAGCCTTTTTTCCAGAGACCTTCAGTGCCCAAGAATATAAGATGTTAACTTCTTAAGTCTTTCCTCCCAGAGCCTTAATGACTTAATTAGTACGACTTCCATGATTACTTGCATTTTAAAGGAGGATCCTAAAGAAAAAAAAAATACTTAATGCAAAAAAAAAAAGACTCCCCAATGGTGGAAATCACAAAAACAAACAACCAAAAAATCAAATCAGAGAAAGAGAGAGAAATTCACATGAAGTCAATGGCAAAGAAAAGGTATTGAAGCCATTGGCTTAGCTGGACTTACCTACCAGGATTGGGAGGAGGGAAAAAAAGTGAACCAAATATGGAGTCCTGGGAATATTCAGTGACCTGAGACCTCAGGAGGGAGCCTGAGGGGGAGTGGGCAGGAAGTCCAGATGGTGGGGAAAGACCAGAGTGAGATGGTGGGATGGGAGGCAGAGGGAGCCTTTGCCTGCTGGATGAGCAGTCTGGCAACAGGCCTAAAGTCTCCGGCAAGAGGATACTGTGTGGAAGCCAGTATTTGAAGATTGTTTCAGTAACTATGGCTTGATAAATTGTGGAGGAGAGGATGAGGAGCAGGCAAATCAGCCACAAACGTGGCAACCCTCATAGCTAATATTTACTAGGCATTTATTGCGTGTCAGACACTTTGTTAAGTGTCTCACATGTATTAACTCATTTAAAAACTAGCCCAGATCCATGTTGTATCATTATCCCATTTTATAGGTGAGGAACTGAGAACCAGAAAAGTTAGATTACTTACCTAAAGCCACAGAGCTAGTAAGTAGTAGGACACTGCTAATCTGCCATAAAGGTGAGGGCCTTGACTGTGGAGGCAATTACGGTCGTGAAATACAAGAGCATGCATTAGTCACTGTGCACACAGTTTGTGTTCTGGGGCACAAGGACAGCAGGGCATAGAGGGGAGAGGAAAAGAATGCCGACTGCTTCTCAGAAAATTTTCAGAGATGGCGAAGCCAGGAATCTGGAGCTAAGAAATGTGTAGTGTTGCAAACTACAATCATCACACATTCCAGCAGCACAGCTGCTCTTCTGTGACTCAACAGAGTCATTTATTAGTCTAGGCAGAGACCTAGGCAAGGTCTCTTAGTCTTTTCAGGCTGCTAAGACATAATACCGTAGACTGTAGGGCTTAAACAACACAAATTTACTTCTAACAGTTCTGGAGGCTGGAAAGGCTAAGATCAAGGTGACGGCAGACTCAGTGTCCAGTGAGGACCTGCCTCCTGATTTGTGGATGGTGGTCTTCTCACTGCGTCCTCACGTGGCAAAAGGGAGTGAGGGACCTCTCTGGCTCATTTGTAAGGGCACTAATCCCATTCATGAGCATTCTGTCCTCATGACCTAATCACCTACCAAAGATCCCAACACTAAAGACCATCGCATTGGAGGTTAGGATTTTAGCGTAAGAATTGGGGGTGGGATTGTTGGGGGGACATAAGTATGCCATCTATGGCAGACAGTCTCTGCTGGACTCAGTTCAGGTAATATTTAAAGAGTAATAATTTCTTCTTATTGAGTATCTATTATGTGCCAGGCATGAAGCTAGCAACTTGGCATGTATTATCTAATTCATTTCTCACAGTGAAACTATTTTTACTTCTATTTTATAGATGATAAAACTGAGGCTGCAAGAATTTAAGTGACTTGCCCAAGAACACATAAAGACTTGAACTCAGGAAAGTCTGGCCACAAAGTCTGGCGGCTCTCTGTCCACCCCTGGCTCAAGGGAACATCCCCTGTTCTAGGGTTTGGGCCCGTCCTCTCATTCCCCAGAGGAGCCCCCTTTCCCAGAAAGGAAGAAAGCCTGAGATTTTCCTTCCTAGGACTTGTCATCAGCACGTACCACCCTGCTTCCATCTTCCCTTCAAAAAGAAAAAGAAACCAATCTGTCGGTTTCTGGGACTTGTAGTTGACAGACAGTTTTATTCAATTCATGACCTTGTCTAGGTATTTCCTTCTCTTTTGTGAACTTCCAGGGAGCACTTGGGAATAAGCACAAGATGTGGGATCAAGAAGCCTGGGTTCAAGTCATGGCTCCTTAGCTCATAGACACATGATTACAAGCAAACCTCAATTTCCTCCTTGGGCTATTGGGAGAACCAAGTGAAATGATGCATGTGAAATTCTTTGTGAACCGAAGAGCCCTATGTATCTATTCCACAACACCAACCCATTCTCCCTAGTCGGTCAGGATTGAATCCAGAATAACTGTCCCCCATGTTGCCTCCTCCACATTAGGGGAGATGAAGCTGTCGACAGGGAAGTGGGGCATCCATCAGAGGTCTGCTGTGAGCAGAACCACCTGCCTGCCCTGTCAGGGCTGGAGTCAGAGCCAGGCAAGATGGCTCGTGTTTATATAGGGCTTTGCAGTTTACAAAGCACATTGACATCTATTACCTGGTTTGCTTCACACCACTCTACGAGGCAGGCAGAGTGGACAGCATTATCCCTGCTGCTTAAAAAAGAAAGCTGAGTCTTCAGAGAGAGAAGTTGTCCAAAGTCTCATAGTTACCATTAGAGAGCTGGGCTCAAACACCGGTCTTGCCTTGGTGGGTAACTGCTGCTTCTAGTTCTGGAAGGGCAGGTCTGTGGTCCACAGCACAGCTTCCTCGCTCTGCTCAACACATGGACTAGACTGGAGAGCATAATGAGAAACTGTATAAATCATGCATAAACGTGTTGCTTTGTATAAATTGTGTATAAATACATAGTTATGTATATAAATTAAACATAAATTAGTTTCAATCCGGCAGTTTTGTCTTAATTTCAAATTGGGAACATCTCAAACATTCTGGAAGCCTCTTGAAAACCCCATCAACCCTAAACACAATGTCAATAGAGCCTAAAGGTTAAAACCACCTGCTCCCCCATCCCTGTACCAGCTCAAGATACTCTACTATGCTCAGTTTACCTCATTTAAGCCCAGATATGAGATCTTCTCCTCATATGTGGGCCAGGAAACCGGGGGTACTGTTTAGGTTAACAGGTAGCTGGGTGCCTGTTACAGGGACTGCTCGCAACCTCCTCTTGCTCTTCAAGTCTTAGCCTAACCATGACATCTCTGGAAGCCTTCTCTGACTGCCAGCCTGGCAAAGATGTCCCTTTTCTGTGTTCCCAAAATGCCCCGTAGTGAGTTGAATCTGTTAAATGTCAGTTGCTTGCATGATATCACCTACAGAAAGTGAATCTCTAAGACCGGAGACTGTCTGTCTCCCTCCGCATAAGAACAGTCAGTAAATGCTTCTGAAGCATGTGAGTGGTGAATAAGTGGGTAAATGAGTGAATGAGTAAATAAAATAATGAGTAAACAAATGGAAACTTGTTTATATTCCCTCTAGCTCTTAAATTCTTCTCTAAGTCAGAGATGCAGAGATGGGGGTGAAATGTGGCAGTTAAGTTCAGAAAAATAATACTTTTAAAATACTATTGATTAAAAAGTTGTATTATTTAAAGGCCTAGATCTTATAGGCTTCCAAATAGACGGCTCAGGGCACAGGCCACACCCAGGAAAGTGAGGTGTGCTAATGGCTAATGTTCTCTCACATATCCATGATGCTCTGAACTTGTTTAAGGATTGTTATCTTCTCTCTTTTCCTTACTAGGTCACTACTATTCAAGCTGCAATGACCAGTGTTTTCTATGCAGCAGTTTCACTTTATCCATTTCCTTCAGTAAAAGCAATTTTTTTAATCCACCTTAGGGCTTTCTCCTTGACCTACAAAACAACGCTGAGCACTCTGTTCCTTGGGGAGAAGTCCTCCCAAACCTTTATTTGGAGAAGCGTGTGTGCCGGAGCCTGTCGTCCTCAGTGGGAAGTTTGATTCATCTCACCAGGGAATGGTTGGGGGCAATTTCAGCCTGAGATTCCACTTCTTCCTTTAATGAAGTAGCACCTATTTGGATGATAAGGAGCCACTGAAAATTGGGAACTTCTTACAAATGCAAAATGCCCTTTTATATAGAAATGTGTATCTCATTTTAGAATGTATCCTATAATATTATTCTAATATAATAAGAATACCTACAAGGAGTTCATAATAACTTGGGGAAATGTTTATGAAATAACATTGACTTTAAAAGTAGAATGTGAAATTATATATACAGTGTGTCCTCAATTCTGTTTTTTTAAAAGTGTACTTAGAAAAAAGAAAGACAGTTTTCTCATTTAATCTTCACAACAACCCTGTGGTGTTATTATGCAGAATTACTAGATAATTTGCCCAAAGCCATACAGCTGTATGTGCTGCCCAAGGTCACAATACATGTTAAGAATTTGATTTTGCATGTCTATTTCATCCAGAAGGCAACTTGGGAAGGGTGGAGAGATATTTTGGGCCTCTGTTCTTCCAGGCACGTGGTAGAATTGCACTTCCCTAGCACCATAGAGTCTGACATGGTCAAATGACTTGCTTGGGCCAATAAATTTGAGCTGAGGTGATATGTCACTTCCAAGTGGAAACTTTAAGAACCAATGCACACTCTCCACGTTCTCCCTTCCCTTCTGTCTACAGATTGGCAGTCCTCCAGAGAAAGGCTTCCCTGTCAGCATAGATCGTGGAGTGAGGACAACATGAAGCAGAATTTATATGCAGCGGTGAGCAAAAGTGGTGCTGAGTTGTTTTAAGCCACTAAGAGTTGCAGGATGATTGGCATCACCACATACCACAGTGAAACCTGGCCTATTCCAAATCATTCAGGCCAATTGAATATTGAGGCTAGCTGACACGAACACTCCAACCTGATTTCTTACAGTTTGAGTTGGAGGTGATGTGATACTACAGAAGAGGTTGAGTTTTAGAACCAGACCTGAATTTAAATGCAAGTCATCATCCTAGTTAAACTTACTTTCATATTTGTAAAGTTTTATGTTGTTTTTAATTGATACATAATAACTGTACATACTTATGGGGTGTGGTGTGATATTTTAATACATGTGCACCTTGTGTAATGATCAAATCAGGGTAATTAGCATATCTAGCACCTCAAATACTTGTCATCTGTTTGTGGTGAGAACATCCAAAAGCCTCTCTCCTAACAATTTTGTAATATACAATGTATTATTGTTAGCTATAGTTTCCCTGCTGTACAATAGAATACCAGAATTTATTCCTCCTAACTAACTTTGTACCCATTGACCAAATTCTCCCTGCCCCACTACTGTCCCCAGCATCTGGCAACCACTACTTTACTCTCTACTTTGAGTGAGATCATGTGGTGTTCATTCTTCTGTTTGGCTTATTAAACTTAACATAATGTTCTGTTGGTCAATCTATATTGCAAATGATAGGATTTCATTCTTGTTTATGACTAAATAGTATTCCATTGGGTATATACCACATTTTTATGCATTCATCTATTTTCGGACACTTAGAATGGTTCCATAGCTTGGCTGCTGTGAATAATGCTATAATAAACATGAGAGTACAGATAGCTTTTTGACATACTGATTTCATTTCCTTTAGATATATATCAAGTAGTGGGATTGCTGGATAATATGGTAGCTGTATTTTTTATTTTTTTAGGATCTTCCAGCCTATTATCCATAATGGCTGGACTAATTTACATTCCCACAAACAGTGTATAAGAGTTCTTCATCCTTGCCAGCATTTTTTTTTTTTTTTTTTGTCTTTTTGATAACAACCATTCCAACTGGAGTAAGATAACATCTCATTGTGGTTTTGATTTGCGATTCCATGATGATTAGTGATGTTGAGCATTTTTACATATGCCTGTTGGTCTTCTTTTGAGAAGTATCTATTCAGATTTTTTGCCCATTTTAAAATCAGATTATTTGGGGGAGTTTGCTTGTTGCTATTGAGTTGAGTCCTTATATATTCCGGATATTAGCCCTTTCTCAGATGCATAGTTCACAAATATTTTCTCCCATTCTGTAAGCTATTTTTGCACTCTGTTGATGGCTTCCTTTGTGGTGCAAAAGCTTTTTAGTTTGACGTAATTCTGTTTGTCTATTTTTAGTTTTGTTGCCTTTGTTTTTTAGTCCTTACTCAAAAAAATCCTTGCCCAGACTGACACTAAAGGGTTTCCTCTGTGTTTTCTTCTAGTAATCTCACAGTTTGGGGTCTTACATTTAAGTTTTTAATCAACTCTAGTTGATTTTTGTAAATGGTGAGAGATAGGGGTCTAGTTTCATTCTTTTGCGTGTGAATATCCAGTTTTCCCTGCACAACTTATTAAAAAGACTATCCTTTACCCAATGTGTGCTTTTGGCACCTAGGTCAAAAAGAAGTTGGTACTAATATGTGTGTTTATTTTTGGGTTATCTTTTCTATTCCATTGGTCTGTGTGTCTTTTTTTATGCCACTATCACGCTGTTTTGGTTTCTATTGCTCTGTAGTGTATTTTAAAGCCAAGTAGTGTGATACCTCAGGCTTTGCACTTTTTCCTTAAGATTGCTTGGCTATTTGGCGTCTTTTGTGGTTTCATATGAATTTTAGATTTGTTTTATTTTATATTTCCGTAAAATGTGATTGGCATTTTGATATGGATTGCTCTGAACCTGTATATGGCTTTGGGTAGTAAGAACATTTTAACAATAATAATTCTTCCAATCTAGAAACATGGATATCTTTCCATTTATTAGTGTCTCCTTCAGTTTTTTAAACAGTTTTTTTTTTTTTTTTAATTTTGAGTTTTCATTGTAGAGATCTTTCAAGTCCTTGGCAAAATTTATTTTTAGGTATTTTGTTTTCATAGCTATTATAAATAGAATTGTTTTCTTGGTTGTGTTTTCAAATAGTTCATCACTGATGCATAGAAATGCTACTAACTCTTGTATGTTGATTTTGTGTTCTGCAACTTCACTGAATTTGTTTGTTAGTCCTAAGAGGTTTCTGGTGGAGTATGTAGGGTTTTCCATATATAAAATCATGTCATCTGCAAACACAAACAATTTTACTTTCTCCTTTCTAATCTGAATGCCCTTTATTTCTTTCCCTTATCTAATAGTTCTAGCTAGAATTCCTAGTACATGTCTGGTAGCAATGAGTTTCCTCTGCTTTTGTTTGTCTGGAAAATTCTTGCCTCTCCTTCATTTCTGAAGCATATATATGTGGGGTACAGTATTCTTTGTTAGCAGGGCTTTTTTTCCTTAGCACTGTAAATATATTGTCCCACTTCCTCCTGGCTGCAAAGTTTCTGCTGAGAAGTCTGTTGCAAGGTGTATTGGATCTCCCTTGTATGCCATTTGCTTCTTCTCTCTCACTGCTTTCAGGGCCCTCTCTGTCTTTGACTTTTGAGAGTTTGATCATAACATGTCAAGGTTTTTAACTTGAATCTTATTGGTGATGTTCAACCTTCCTACACTTGAAAATGTATATCTTTCTCCAGGTTTAGGAAGTTTTCTGCTATTATTTCTTTGAATTGGCTCTCTACCGCTTTGTCTTTCCCACTTCCCTTTTTAACTATAATGACCCAAGTATTCTCTCTTTTGATGTTGTCCTATAGATCCCCTAAACTTTCTTCCAATCTTTTTATTCTTTTTTCTCCTCTGACTGTGTATTTTCTACAAGACTATAGTTTGTCTTTGAGTGCATTGATTCTTTTTCGATTTGAGCAATTCTGCTGTTGATGCTTTGTTGCATTTTTTATTTTAGTCATTGAATTTTTTAGTTGCAGGATTTCTGTTTGAATTTTTATTATCTCAATCTCTCTGTTAAATTTCTCTAATACATTTCTGAATTATTTCACAGCATTCTCTTGAAGTTTGTTAAACTCCCTTAAAACAGCCATTCTGAGCTTTTTGCCTGAGAGGTCACACATCTCCATTACTTTATGGTTGGTCTCTGGTGACTCATTTGGTCGGTTTGGTGAGACGATATTTCCCTAAATGCTCTTAGTGCTTGTGGGTATATGGTAATGTCTCTGTATTGAAGGATTCAGTATTTATTCCAGTCTTCACAGTCTAGATTTGTTTGTGCCCATCTTTCTTCAAAAGGCCTTTCACAGATTCTAAGTACACTGTTGTGTTCCCTGAGTCAATGGCTCCTGCAGCCATCTCAGCACTGGAGGTTATTCTAAGCCCAGGTTTGCCATGAGTCTCATGAGGTCTCAGATGTTGGCATAGCTCTCCAGTGCAGATGTACATGGGAAAGACTCAAGGAAGGTACCCATACTGTGTGGGAAAGCTGGCCAAGGACTTAAGCCTGGGAGACTGTCATGGTTGCCCAGATAGGCACACCTCCCAGCAGGTTTCTGCACAGGTAGGATGGGTTCCTTAATGCAGCAAGTGAAGCTGGAGCTGAGACTGGACCCCTCAGGATCTGCCATGAGATGGCAGCTGGCAAGCCTGTCTTGTTGGCTCAAATGGGTACACACCTCCCACCGGGTCACTGCACAGAAGGGATAGTTTCTCAACTGCAGTAGGAAGGGCCAGACCTGAGACTGGGCCTCATCAGAATCTGCTTTGGGATGAAGGTTGATGAGCCCAACACAGAGGCTCAGAATCCCAGGCTGTAAGATTTGGGTAAGTCTCCCTCTAGGGACTTGTGTGAGCAGCTCTGAGCTGAGACTTCAGCTGAGGGGACTGAAGCCAAACCACAGGGAAATTTTCAGGTCCACAGCTGAGACTGTTGTCAGCAAGCAGACCAGCCTCTCTGCCATGGCACCAGTATGCACAGTTTTTCCTAGACTTCTTGGTAGATGGCTCTGTTTGCAGACTCAAGACCAAATGGGGCTGTAGCCAAGCCCCTCAGGGAACAGGGCCATTTCTGGGCAT
Source organism: Piliocolobus tephrosceles (assembly GCF_002776525.5). Lineage (NCBI taxonomy): Eukaryota > Metazoa > Chordata > Mammalia > Primates > Cercopithecidae > Piliocolobus > Piliocolobus tephrosceles. Next base: position 159,627,218 of record NC_045435.1, on the reverse strand, counting down.
AAACCTGGGAGTACAATCAGTTGATCAGCCACCTGGATGCCTGTCTGCGCTCTCAAAATTGCCATCCTAAGTTTGGGCTCCACTCAGGTTTCATAACCTCTTTCCTGGATCTGAGACTCCCACAGAGAGCTTTTTGTCTGTGAACAGGTGCAAAACTTTTTTTGTTGTGGGGGATACGAGCGGGTGACCTCCTATTTCTACCATCTTGCTGATGTCACTTTCTATTTTCATATTTTAGAATAAGAATTATGGTATGTTCTATAAAGAGTTATTGTATTAAATAAAATAGTGCATATAGAGTGCCTGCCACTTAGAAAAAAAGAAACTACTTATCATGAAAATTTTTCCACCTTACCTATTTTTATAAAGATTTCCAAGTCCTATTGTGTTTGCAAACCAATGTATGGCTATACCTCTTTTATTTTGAATTTGTTCTTTCTACCAATGACCAAAAGATTATGATAACTTTAGTTTTCCCTGTACCAAACAGTAACAAATATACACTATATAACATTAATATATTGATATATTTCTACATGAAAAGCCAATGGTTATAATGATTGAAAAAGCTAAACACCACAAATTAATATTAAAAGTGACATCAGCAAGATGGCTCACTAGAGTTGCCCAGTGCTTATCCCCTGCCCAATGAAGAGAGATCAAAATAACAAATAAACAACTATATTTCAACTAGAGTGACTGAGAAAGTATACTGGAGAGCACAGAGGGGTAGTGAAATTCCTGTGGAACATGGAAGCCCAGGATAGCACCATAGAAAGGAGAGCAAGGTATCCTGCTTCTGCCACATTGTCTCTCTTACTGGGATAAGCTTGGGGTCTGTCATTCTTCCTCTTTTGGGGGAAAAGGCAAGCTGGAGACCACCAGTAGTTCCTATCACCTCCACAGACAACAGCAGTCCTTACTACAGGAGAGTTTCCTAGACCCAGATTTAGTTTGGAGAGTTGCCAAGGGTTCATTTATGTTCACGGCCTCAGAGTAGAACTCCTACCCTTTCACCCTCTTTCCCATGACTTAAGCTTCTATTGCACAGTGACATCTTGAAATGAGACCCACTCCTAGAATGTGAACAGCTCTTAGGGCCAGTAACCACTGACTCTTTATATCCCTGAGGCTCTGCCATCATTCCACCCCTTTAATGTGAATGTCTGCAGTACCACTACCCCATCTGTCTGGAGCTTATGTCTGATGAACAACCAAGATCTCAGAGTCCAAACCCATGTGACTCGTGTGGCATCCCCCAAACCCAACCAAGGAATAGGTGGATCAGCACAGTGAGGAAGCTACCGGAAGGAAGCAAGCCAGCCTGCCAAGCCTATACACATCCACACCTGGCCAAACAGCTAGTCCCAGCAGCGGCCCCACCTCCCTGGGGAGATCAGTTGTACACTGTTGATGGGAATGTAAATTAGTACAGCAACTATGGAAAACAATATGGAGGTTCCTCAAAAAATTAAAAGTAGATTTACCATATTATCCAGCAATCCCACTACTGGATATATATGATATTGAATCCTCGTACACATCCAACAATAGATAAATGGACAGAAAAAAAGTCGTGTGTGTGTTTGCTTGTGTGTGTGTGTGTGTGTGTGTGTATACACATACTATCTTTCTCTCTCTCTCTCCTCTCTCTCTCTCTCTCTATATATATATATACCATATATATATACACAAAGGACTATTGTTCAGCCATAAAAAGAATAAAGTCTTGTCATTTGCAATCTCATGGATGAAACTGGAGGAAATCATGTTAAATGAAATAAGCCAGACACAGAAAGACAAATACCACATGATCTCACTCATATGTAGAATCTAGAGAAAGAAAATGTTGGTATCACAGAAGCAGAGAGTAAAACAGCAGTTACCAGAGACTAGGAGGAGAGGGGTAAGAGAATGACAGAGACAGATTGGTCAATGGGTACAAAGTTACAATTACATAGGAGAAATAAATTCTAGTGTTCTATTTCACAATAGAGTAACTATGGTTAACAGTAAGGCATTGTATATTACAAGACAGCAAAAGAGCAGTTTTTTAATGTTCTCACCACAAAGAAGTAATACATACATTAAGTTATTCCCTACCCTGATTTGATTATTATACAGCACATATATGTATCAAGACACCAAATTGCACCCCATAAATACATACAATTATAATGTACCAATTTAAAAGAAAAGAAAAAATGTAAAGTTACCAGATGAACAAAACAAAGGAAAATTAACACTAACACGAAGTTAACCAGAAGTTGGTAATACTATTGAAAATCCATTTTAAAAATATAATCATTGAGGTTCAATTTTACGTAACACCAGTCTAGGGAAAACGTAAGAAAATATTGAAATCTGACTTCTTTTGAATGCTTACTCTACCAAATACACAGTTCCTGTCCTCCACACACTTTCAATCTGAGAAAATTAAATACATATGAAAAATCTGATGACAATTGAAATCACATATGATTATACAGCAGAATCTTTGCACTTGTAGTTATACTGCTACATGAAATTGCAAAATATTATGTAGCTGTTGGGCTACTTCCTAATTTTTATAAAAAGTCCACTCTTTTTGCTCACTCCAATACTCCACACACACAAAGAACACACTCATGAATGTGTCAGTGTGGTTATTTCTTCATAACTTAATGCATCTGAATAAAAATCTGATTGAGTTGTAGACACTTCTTTAGGAAGAGGAAAACATTCATTTTCCTCTTTCAATGTTAGATCACCTCTTTTTACCTCCTTCTTAGGACTCTCCCAAGAGAGTGAAGTTGCTAATTTATCAATCAGAGCCCAGGACATTCCTTATACGTTCTAACATTTGTATAGGTTTCCATTCCTTGAATGCAATATATGTTATAATCTCTCTTCCACATGTACCACCAACTTGAGAGTCAGCTTCACTTATGTTGAGACATAAAACTGTTCTGCCAGCTCCCTTAACAAGCCCAACTTTCATTTGTCCAAGATTGATAATGGAGGAAGGATCTCAGGGGTAATGTGGCTGCACCTCACAGCCCTTCCCATATGTCTGGTGCGATTGGCCTTTCCATTAGAGATGGCACTAACCACCTCTGCAGTCACTGCACTTGCCCTAGAAATACTGCTTCTTCAATGCCATGACCCAAAACATGACTCAGGGTCCTTCACTTGGGTCACCAAAGCACCCCTTGAGGAAGCCTTCTTCTCATCCACTCTCAGTGGGGACAGTGTGGGGCCCATTTAGAGAGAAGTCTGTGAGGATGATTTTCTACTCATGTTACCACAGCTGCTTCTCAGGTCCCCTCAAGGCAACAAGCTCTTCAAGGAACCAATATATCTTCCCCTCTCTAGAAAACATGCCAATACCAAGGTCAACTCTAGGCCAGATACCTCCCTCTACACTCCTGTCTGGATCCAGTCTAGCTGTGATTAGGCTGCCAAGAGGCCAATCTGAGGCTCACCCAGGCCTTGTACATAGGACTGCTTGTGGAAAATGTGGTTGTAAGTAGAGAGGAGAGAGGTGGGTTGAAGGTGTATCTTCCTAGCCTTGGCCTTTGAGACAGGATGGATACCCAGTTGTGCTTATCGGCAGCCAGCAGCGCTTCTCATTTCACAAATTACTTCATCACAAGTGCCTCCAAAACTGTAACCATTTCTCCAACTTGTGAGTTCTCTCTAGAAAGACTTACTCTCTGTCAATGTCAGCCCATTGTCGCTTCATATTACTGTATCTTTAATGTGTTCCTACTTTCTGTACTAACCTGAGCTAAATTTTGTTTAAAAAAAATATAGCATTTACACTGTTCTCCAGCTATTTCATTGTGTTGGACTGCAAAGTCCTTTCATTTAACATGCTTCCGTCACTCCATGTGAGAAATTTCCTTTTAAAACTAATTTCTATGAAAAGTTTGGTTTCCCCTCCTAAGGAACTAGTATTTGTAATGCTTATGGTTATTAAAAATTTTTAACCAAGTTATTTTTTCCTTTTTTCCTTCACCTTCTGGAAAACTCAGAGCCAAACTTACAGCTCAATTATGGGAACTGAGTTGGGCCTTTTGGCTCACATACTTATGTCAAGTTTCTAATAGCTCCAAATTTTTACATGTATATTTCATTATTTTATTATACAGGTTTCTATATGCATCCTCAACTGTTGTAAAATTCAGTAAAGAATATAGATGATACATAGCTAGATATACAAATAAATCAATAAATAGATGATTGGTAAATATTAACAGATCAAAAGAACTGTCCAACTCATTGGTCATTTATTCAGCCAAATTTTATTACTGAGTGTCCACCCCTTCTGAGTACTAACTCTTAATTTCTCCAGTTCTTGTCCTCATTCTCTAGATTATGTTTTTGCCTTCAGGAACTCAAAATCACAGAGAAGAAATATTGTCTTGCAAAGAGAAGAGGTTAAGCATCCTGTTCAAGGTCACACATGTAGTAGTGGCCCAGGCATAGTTGACTCAGGTGTCCTAGTTTCCAACTCAATGATGCTTTTGCAACATTGCTCTGCTTTTTATGGAGTTTACAGTATGGAAACCCCACAAATAAAGGCAGAGTCCAAACTAACCACATACTTTTTGAATCCTGTTCTAATCCTATCTCTATCTTCTTCTGGGTAGAGGATTTTCTCTTCCCTTATCTTTTCCCTGAACGTTTTTACCTTTTGCAGCACATTTCTTTCTCTTCCAGCTGCAATTCTTCACTTTTAGTATTTTCTCTGTTAAAAAAAAAAAAAAAAAAAAAAAAAGCAACAATACTTATAACTGCCTAGCTGACCTGCTGCTGTGTGTACTCAATAAATGTTAGTTCCCTTCCCCTACACTTTGGAACATATTAAAAGCTCCTCCCTTACCATATATGCTACTCCCCATCATTCCTATACTATGCCTTTCTGTACACACTGATCTGGGAAGTTGTTAATGACAAATGAATCAATGGAGATAGAATAGATACACATAATGTCATTTTAATAAGAGAAATAGAAATAAAGAAGGTACCATTCTGTTCAATTGGAACAAAAAAACACTGCCTATTTCTAATAAGTCTTTTCATGTCTTCAACATATTTGATTTTTGTCTTTGCATAGAAGGGAAAATAATATCTGTTCTTTATTATTTGATTTTCATTGCAGAAACTTGACTTCAATGAAGTCACAGGAAGGAAGTTGATGATTTTTAGTAGGCATTTATATATAACTATGCATGTAGTGAAAACTTCCCCAGCACCTCTGTCTTCTCTACAAGCCCCATTTGCATATGGGAGTCCATATGGGGATCTATGTGGTTCCAAGGAAGCTAACTTCACTCTCTGGCCCCAGGGTTCATGACTTAAGCTACACAAATCAGCACATTCCATCCACCTGGCTACAGGGCCACAGTGATTCATTACCTGGTGCATTATACAACCTCACAAAGTCTGATCAAAATAAATCTCGGGACTTTTGTTGGAATTGCTAGGTCAAGGGCTCTCTCTCTCCTGCTCTGGAAATAGGAAGTCTAATACTCCTCCAGACATTTTACTACAATGAGGAAAATCAGCTTGCGAATGAAGCCAAAACCTAGAGAATTACAAAGAAATTAAGCCAGGATCTTGATGATTCATGAACTGTTGGATTCGACTTTACCTAAGCCAGACTTTTTAGTTACACGAATTAGTACATTTTCTTTATTATTTAAGCTCATGTGTTACTTTTCAATAGAAGCTTCCTAACTGATACACTGTTGTCACCTTAAAATTCATGTAAATTATGTTTATTTTTGATAGATTGAAGTTGTGATTCATCTTTGCTACTTCCTCTGTCTAATATGCTAAAGATACCAAGCAGATGAAGACTACGGTGGCGTGTAGGTCTATGTGTGTGTATTTTCCCAGATGATCAACTCCAACAATAGTCATTATCCCGATCATCACAGCGGATGGGGCCATCATATGTAAATCAAACTCAGATGACCAAAGTTTACAGCAACACTTGAAATTTAGTGTCTCAGAAGCATTTCATTTCAGCCCCATAAAAGTTATGGTATGCTGATTAAATACTGACTGGAAGCTAAAAGAGTGCTTACTTGAGGTTTATAGGGATGGAAAGGATGCATTCTGTTGCCACCTAATTTTGTTTTCTAAATATTCTTGCCCAAAGACAGCTGAATTCATGTATTTCATGTGTTTTAGGGGAGGGGATGTGGGTACTCTTTTTTTTAAATAGCATTTTCTGCCAATAATAAAATATGAGGAAGAGAAAATCACAATAAAAGAAACCATATTCCTTTTCCAAATAAAACATTTGTCGTCTTCAGTTTCCTCACTTCTGTATTTGAAGGGAAGGAAGTAATTCATTCCCTCTGGTAAACATTTTCATGTAGGAGTATCCCAGTTTTCCCGTTTGTAATTTCAGTCCAGAGCTTTGAATGTTTTGTACTGAGCTCTTTCCCCTTGCTCGACTCTCTGAGAAGACAAAGAACAAGAGCTTCCTGAATAGATTTTCAATTTAAAAAAAGCAAAGAACTAAAAAGCTGTCTCAGCAGAGGACCAAGGTATATCCATAGCCCTTTCTGTGGGGCTGCTCCCTACATGGAAAGCAGGAATAAGGGAGGGATGGAGAAGGCAGGACCAGAAGCCGAGAATGATAGAGAGCAAGGTTTGAGGATAGGAGACTGAATGGCTGCTGGGAATCTTGGGTGCTAAGGAAGCGCTGTACGTGGAGAATTTTAGAGGAATTGCCATGGACCAATCTGTAAGGGTTTGAGTTGCTCCAGAACGGAACCCTGGGTTTCTCAGTTCTATAGGCAATAAATACATCCTTTGGTGACTTCTTTCTTATTTCTAACATTTTATTATGAACTTTTTCAAACATATAGACAAGCTGAAAGAATTGTGGAGTGTACACCCATACATACCCACCAGGCAGATTCTACAATTAACAGTTTGCTATATTTGCTATCCATTTATCTATCCTTCTATCCATTCATCAATCCATCTTATTTTTTAGTACATTTTAAGGTGAGTTGCACACATCAGTATACTTTACTCTTAAACATATCATCATGCTTGTCATTAATTAGAGTTCAGGGTTCAATTACAGTATTTTTTCCCTAGGCAAAATTCACGTAGAATGGATTGCATGAATTTTAACTGTACTATTCAGTGAGTTTCAACAAATGTACATGCCTGTAAAAGGAAAACCCCTGCTGAGACATAGAACATTATCATGGTGATTTCTTCCTAACATGAACTATCAAGAGTATTATTTCCCTGCTCCATTCATTTATTCAACAAATATTTTCTGAGCTCCTTTATGGTTCAGATATTGTGCTAAGTGTTGGAGATAGCGAGGTAAATGAGATATAGTCCTTCATGGGAGCTGACTGTTTAGAGGAGAGATCCCTGTATTTTAATTAGTTGTTTAATTAATTAAACTAGATAGTCACAGTTGCTGTGAAAATCTGTTCACACAGAGGAGAGGTTAGCCAATGCACCTGAAGTGGGGTCAAAAAGGGCTTCATGCCAGGTATTCTGAAAGATGAGAAGGAGGTCCCCAGGTGGCTGGAGACTAGAGTATGAAGCAGACTGAAATGTATGACCTTGCACAGGGTCTGGCATGGCTGAGTTCCAGGACGAGAGTTTGGAGACACCGTAAGGGCCAGGTACAAGAAGGTCTCAAATGTCCTGCCAAGGGGTTAAGTTATAATCCAGAAAGTGATAGGAAGCTGAAGAGGGACCTGCCAGACATGTGAGCCAACGTGCTCTGATAAAATCTACTCCATTTGGACCTTGAGAGAGATAAGGAGAGGGACCATGATGGAGGCTCTGGAGAAGGAAAGACAAACGTTTTGGGATCAGATGTTAAATTATAAAAATTTTAGTCCATAATCCAGGCAGCTAGATCCTGAAGGACATGGATGATTAGCTGGCTGCCAGCCAGAACATGTCTTCCATGCATTGTCAGAAACAGGAAAGGAGCCCTGAAGTCCGACCTCCAGCTGCTCCTCAACTCACATTACCAAAGAGCATTGTGGACTTAAGAGAACTGGAGAAGTCTGAGCTGGGAAACCCTAGATTCTAACATGATACAGTCATGTATCACTTACCAACAGTGAGGCATTCTGAGCAATGCATCATTAAGCAATTTTGTCATTGTGTGAACATCATAGAGTGCACTTACACAAACTTAGATGGTTTAGCCTACTACACGCTTAGGCTCTATGGTACAGCCTATTGCTCGTAGGCTACAAACCCGTACAGCACGTTACTGTACTGAATACCACAGGCAATTGTAACACAGTGGTAAGTATTTGTGTACCTAAACACAGCTAAACATAGAAAAAGTACAGTAAAATTACAGTATTATAGTCTTATGAGGCCAACATCATATATGTGGTTCACCGTTGACCAAAACATCGTTATGTGGTGGAGAACTGTATTTTTTTAATGTAGTCAGTTCCATTACAATCACCTAATAATGTTATGGAACAACTCCTTTAAAAAGTGTTATGAAGGGTCTTGCCAGACTCTATCAAGAGATAAATCTTATGGCTAAAACAGTTCAGTCACCTTTGTTTATACTGAGAGGAAATTAAATGATCACATGAACACAAGGTCTGTGTAGGCACGTGTGAGTACAAGCATGCAAACTCACAGGCATGTGCACACACACTTGCTACAATCAAGGCTGAATCTTCTTGTGTTCCAATGTCTCCCAGGTAAGAAATGTGAAATGATCCAGGGTAAAGCGTCAAATTCTCTTTCAACAGGATGGAAAATTAGTATGCTGCTGTAGTAAAATCCAGAGTGGACTATGAAATCAATAGCTGTAAAATCCAGTAGAATACTGCTAAGTTAAAAAAAAAAAAGGCCAGGGCCTCTCCATTGGTGGGGATGCCTTCCAAACTCCTAATGGATTTGATTTGTGATAAAGGTTGGAGGTGTGAGTCACACAGTAAACAGTATCAGCAAAAAACAAGGGCAGAAGAGTGAGAGTGAATAAAGAAAGGAAGAGAGAGGCTTAATGACGAACAAAGTGAAGAAATAATCTCAGGAGAAGATACCAGGTCTTCGTTTTTTCCTGGCCTTTTAACAGAGCTACAGTTTTGTAAATCGGATGAAATGATCTTGCTTTAACAGCCAAGCAGAGAATGATCAAAAAAGGTGAAAGTGCTGATTTTTAGGAGTTAATATCCTACTCAGTGAAAAACTGTGCTATCAGAAGTGTTCCTCTCTGTTCCTTCCCTCTCTTCCCCCACCCACCTTCCTCTCTTTCTCCATGCCGCCCCCACTTTTTATCTTTTTATCTGTCTCTCTTTTAACTTTGAGATCCTCGGCCGGGCACGGTGGCTCAAGCCTGTAATCCCAGCACTTTGGGAGGCCGAGACGGGCGGATCACGAGGTCAGGAGATCGAGACCATCCTGGCTAACACGGTGAAACCCCGTCTCTACTAAAATACAAAAAACTAGCCGGGCGAGATGGCGGGCGCCTGCAGTCCCAGCTACTCGGGAGGCTGAGGCAGGAGAATGGCGTGAACCCGGGAGACGGAGCTTGCAGTGAGCTGAGATCCGGCCACTGCACTCCAGCCTGGGTGACAGAGCGAGGCTCCGTCTCAAAAAAAAAAAAAAAAGAGATCCTCGCTGAACTCTGACTGGAATAACAACAACTCCCTAGGTACTTGAAGAACGCTGATAAGTTGCTTCATGTTTACACCTCATTAAAACAGAGACCAGTCTTCATCAAGAGCAAAATTCAAGCCCAGAGTGATGGCTCATGCCTGTTATGCCAATGCTTTGGGAGGCCAAGACAGGAGGATTGCTCAAACCCAGGAGTTCAAGACCAGCCTGGGAAACATAGTGAGACCCTCTCTACAAAAACTTTTTAAAATTTTCTGGGTGTGGTGGCATGCACCTGTATTCTTAGCTACTTGGGAGGCTGAGGTAGGAGGATCCCTTGAGCCCAGGCATTTGAAGTTACAGGGAGCTGTAATTATGTCACTGAAGTCCAGCTTGGGTGACAGAGCAACACCCTGTCTCTAAACAAAACAAAACAAAAAGAAGCAAAAATTTTAATATTCACACACCTCTTTTATTAGCCTTGGAGTTTTCAGGTAAAAAATAAGTGTTTAATTGGCTTAGGTATATTTGATTGGTCCAGGTACAGGACTCAACCTCTCCTCTGCTCCCCTTGCTTCTCAACTGTGTGCTGACTTCTCTTTTTGGCTGTTGTCTCCAGATGAAAGGTACAGCATCTCTAGCCTCACCTTCACATTCTGGGGACTGACAAGGAGCTTTTTGTCCCCAATCATTTAAAAATCAGTTAAGGTCCTATAACTGAGCCCCTTTCGGCTAACTTGGCTTATATTCTCATCCCTAAATAAAATATGCTGATAGGCCAGGACTGGATCATATGACCACCCTGCAATTGAAGAATGAGAAAATCACATGGTTTGAGGGTTAAGTAACAGGTGTCCCCAAGGAAAATGGAAAGGTTATTGTTAGGATAGGAGGGAGTGGATTGGAGGCAGGCAAAGACAAGAGATGTGCACTAGGTTTCTGAAAACTCAAGGTTTGTGTCTCAGTCAGCCTGGGATGCTATAACAAAATACCATAGACTGCATGACTTACACACCAGAATGTATTTCTTATAGTTTGGAAGCTGAAAAGTCCAAGGTCAGAGTGCCAGCATAGTTGAGTTCTGGTGAAGGCCCTCTTCCTAGTTTGCAGATGGCCATCTTCTCTTGTATCCTCACATGGTAGGGAGCAGAAAGAGAGGGGAAGCTAGTTCTCTGGACTCTCTTGTTAAAAGGGCACTAATCCCATTATGAGGTCTCCACCTTCTCTCCTAAATGCCTCCTCTCCAAACACCATCACATTGGAGACTGGGGTTTCTATGTATGAATTTTTGAAAGATACAAACATTCAAGCCATAGCAACTTGAAACACTAGTAAAAGCAGAACCCAAGAAACAGGCAGACACCACACCTGTATCTGTACTGGTTAAAGTAGAGAAGGAAAGCATAGATCCTCTACTGGTTAAAGTAGAGAAGGAAAGCATAGAGGTCTCCACTGAGAACCTCTGCTTTTGCAATGCTTCTTCCTGACATTTTATCTCCCTGCCCCATCATTTATACAAAGTAACTAAGGCCTCCTTGCTGGTATCAGGAGAAGAACAGTGCTGAGAAAGACAGAATGACAAAGTACACCCATGACGTCTGGCCTCAGGCTTTGTTCTCAGTCTTGTTTCATGACTATTCTCCTACAAATTCATATTCTAGCACACTGAACTTTCCTTAACATGGCATACATGTTACCTCTTCCTGGAATTTTTCTACTTCCTTTTCTTAATTTGTTGAAAGCCTTCCTATCCCTCAAGACATGGCTCAAATGTCACCTCTTCCCTGAATCCCCAGTTCAAATCAGTTCCTCCTTTGTGACTTCCCATGAATTCTGCTCAGACCTCTATTTACAAGCATTCTATTCACTCAAATACCAACTCTGGAAAGTTCTTTGGTAATCAGTACAGTAATACCCTTCTTTTGAACAGAAATTCTGCAGAACATTAATAGGTATTTTGACTAAAAGGAATTCTGTGGTTAAAAAAATATTTGGGCAACACAGGGTTAAAGAATGTTAAGCTTTCTTTAGCACAAGACCTCTCTCCTAGTCTTTAGTATGCATGCGTGTGTTGTAAATCTATAAGAAGAGGCTTTGGTAAGGAGCATTTTCCACATTTTTTTTGTTAGTTTCATTTTATTTTTAATTGACAGATAACAATTGTATATATTTATGGGGTTCAAAGTGATATTTCAATAATGTACACATTGTGGCATGATCAAGTCAGAATAATTACATATTCTTTACCTCAAATATTTATCACTATTTTTATGATTAAACAAATTTATTCATACAATGAAATATTATATAGCAAAAAATTGATGGATTTAACTAGAGTAACATATATAAACTACATCAATCTAAAAGCATTGAGGACAAAAATTAAGATATAGGATGTGTACAAAATAATATAATTGCATAGTTTGAAAACACACAAAACAATACAACTCTATGTTGTTTATCTGTAGTAAAAGCATACAAATTGCTTGGAAATTAGAAACACAATACAGGATAGAGTTTACCTCTGAGAAGAGAGGAGAACACATGGAATTAGGGAGAGGTAGTTAGGTGACTTCAACTGTGTACGTGACATTTTCTTGTTTTATTTTGTCGTTGAATATGAAACAGTTGAGCAAAATGTTAAAATTTGTCCAAATTGGGTGCTGAGAACACAAGTTTCATTTTCCTGTTCCTTATACTTCTCTGTATGTTTGAAATATTTCATAGTTTTAATTTTTTTTTTTTTTTTGCTCGGGGGCACCAGGCCCCAACTAAAAATAATACTTAAAAAAGAAAGTGATCCAGAAGCCCAAGAGAAGGAATAATAAGAAAAAACTACATAGGACTTAGCATCTCTCTATTTCATAAAATCAGGAATGCAGCTGTCTTATTCACTGTCGTGTTGATACCGTGTCTAACATGTAGTTCATGCTTAACAAAATATTTATCACTTCTTTGTGATGAAAGCATTGAAAATCCTCCTTTAGCCATTTTGAAATACATAATATATTATTAATAGCAGTGCAATAGAACACCAGAACTTATTCCTCTTGTCTAACTGAAGTTCCATACCTGTTGACCCATGTCTCTCCTTTTCCCAACCACCCCCACTTCCCTCATCTCCCTCTGGTAACCACCATTCTACTCTCTGTTTCTTTGAATTCAGCTTTTTTAGATTCCATATATAACTGAGATCATATGGTCTTTCCACAGAGAGGCAAACTCTCTGTGCCTGCCTTATTTCGCTTAATATAATATTCTATGGGCAAAGAACTTGAATGGACATTTCTCAAAAGAAGACACACAAATGACCAACAGACATGAAAACAATGTTCAACATCTCTAATTATCAAAGAAATGCAAATTAAAACCACAATGAACTATCACCTCACATCTGTTAGATTGGCTATATTCAAAACGAGGAATGATAACAAACATTGGCAAAGACGTGGAGCAAAAGGAGCCCTTATGCACCGTTGGTGGTATTGTATATTAGTATGACCATTTTGGGACACATTATGGAGGTTTCTGAAAAAACTAAAAGTGGAATTACCACAAGATCCAGCAATCCCACTACTGGATATATATTTAAATAAAAGGAAATCAGCTGAAGGGATGCCTGCACTCCCATGTTCATTGCAGCATTATTCATAATAGCCAAGATACATAAACAACCTAACTCTCCATCAATGGAAGAATAAGTTTTTTAAATGTAGTATATACACAAAATGGAATTCTATTCAGCCTTAAGAAAAAAAAGAGGAAATTTCCCACATTTGCTTAAGCAAAGGATTCTATTTGAGAAAACATCTAGAAAAGCCATTATTTCTACAGAATATACTATGAGAAAAGCTGACCTAGCCTAGCTCCTTTTATAAATGAATAAACCAATTCTCACACAGTTTTAATGACCTGGTCAACCCATAGCTGGTCAATACTGGGGCCAGGACCACAAGACACATCTCTCGTTTCCAAGTGTTAAGCACTTGCCTTTACACTGCATCCTCGCAGGTGCACTGTAGGCCTCTGGAGCTGTTCATTCTCCATAGGAAAGATCAGGGTCAGCCCTGTGGCTGGAAGCTGGGGTGGACACTCCAGGCAACCCTCATTCTAAGGCAGTAATACATAGTAAGCTCCCAAACACTACTGCTGAGAGTCAGGACCACGGACAACATTAAATATTACCTTAGGTTTGGGTCCCAGAGGTAGAAGCAAAAGGATTTGAGTTCTGATAGTTTATTCAGGAAGTGATCCCAGTGTAGAGATGTGGAAAAGTGAGACCAGGAAGGGAAATCAGTCAATATAGGGTTTATATATGTGAAGGTGGGTAAATGGAGCTGAATTCCACAGGGTCATCTGTGTAAACAATGTATGGCACACTTCAAAGATGTCGTATCCAATGGTCAAGGAACTAAACTATTTATCACCAATTCTCATTCATCATTGGCTGAAGACTGTTTCCAGGGGTGTTAACTCCCCAGCACCTCTGTCCTGCCCTGCAGCAGATTAGGCATGTTCCCATGGTCATGGGCTGGATACTGACAGCATCAATTAAGTACCCTGGGAAAATGCTCTGTACATAACAAGTACCTGGGATCAGGTGCATTGTCTCACTCAGCACTGGGTGACCCGGCCTCATTAAGTCCATTGCCAAAGCTATGAGGATGCCTCTAAGACTTCTAAGTACAGGGCTGAGGCCACACTTATCATGAGCTTCCAACCAATGACTGAGCATGGTAGAGCTACTAAGGCAGGCCCATACGCTGGAGATCTTACAGCTTACTTTACCTCCAAGACTCATTGCTGGACTAGCCAAACTTACACTGCATAGCAGTCTATGATACTTCCACCTTTCCTTCCCTCTCTCTTGCACCCAGGATGAACTTACATAGTGGTCTCGTGGCACTCCTTGACTTTCCCAACTCCTTCCCCATATTCTCTCATGCAGGGGTTCCTTTAATCCCACATTTTAATCCTATGTTGGCCATCTCCTTCTCTGAAACACACATCCACAAAAACTCCCTGGTGATAGCCATTGGAGCTCCACTGCAGCATCAGGGAAGGCAACTTCCATGCTGTATAAACAAATGATTCATGAAATCCTTTTTCCACAAGAAACAGGAAATAATATTTCAATGGCCAGGAGAGGGTTACACGAGCTCAACTGAGATTCTGTCTTTCTGCAGGAAACTTTTAGTATTACTTCTCTTTTACTCCAAGACTAAAATTCTCAGTTGTCTTATTAATACCCTAGCATATGTTGGTGAGGATGTGGAGCAACTGGCATTCCCATACAATAGTGGTAGGAATGTAAAATGGTTTAACCATTTTGAAAGAAGTTTGGTAATTTCTCAAAAAATTAAACAAACATCTGTCATTGGATCCAACCACTGTACTCCCAAGTATTTATCCAAGAGAAATGTAAGTGTACATCCACATAAAGACCTGTACACTAATGTTCTTCTTATCCCAGCTCACCTGCCACACACATATACCACTTCCAGACCTACTCTCGCCAACAACACAGAGCAAATGTCAGGTGGTCCACGAGGCAGTGGGTGTGACATGTTTAAAAATAGCGTTTAATATTAGCCTTCATGTAGAGCAACAAGAATAATTTGGAAAGAATTGTTGTTGCAAAACTGAACTCTACTCAATGAAACTTTGATAATTTGATTAATTAGTCATAAAGCCAGGCAGACTCTGTGGCAAATCTGGATTCTAGAATGTGCTTAAAGAAGTTTCATTGTAGTGCTTCCTGAGTTTCAGTGCCCAGTAAAAACTTAGCTATAAGGAGATACCCGTTATAAGTTATACCCACCCCAACTGCTTACTACAGTTAAAGGTACTTTGAATGTTTTATTTACAGAAAAAAACTCCTTAACTTTTGAGTAAAGGCTTGCAATTTTCAGGGACAGAAATTCTGTGGGATTTGTCCAGCAAGTGCCACATATCTGTGTTACTATCATTATAAGCCCAGTTTGAATGAGGGAGAAGATTTTTTTTGGTGGTCAGTCAGGCAGCCCAGTCCTTGCAGAAGGTTCTCAAATGTGCTGAGCATGGCCTTCTGGAAAAGGCTCCCTCGGGCACTTGTGTGTATAAAAGACAGAAACAGTCAATTGTTCTAAAATAAAATGTCAGATACCGTTCTCTCTAAAGGCCGTGAGAGTTCATCCTGAGACTACCTTCTAATCAGGTGTTCTTTCCTTGGCTTTTTTCTCTTTTTACTCAGTCTGTGGAAACCTAAGCCAGACCCAATCTCCTGTTTGCTCAATCCTAGAGAGTCGGAGCCTGAGGCTGCTCCATGCTGTGCGTATTCTGCCTATAATTAAGGTATTGGCTGAGGCTACAGTCATATCAAGGCTCAACTGGGGGAGGACGGTGCTTCAAAATTCACTCCTGTGGCTATTCACAGGCCTTGACACATGGGCCTCTCCATAGGACTACTTGAAACATGGCAACTTGCTTCCACCAAAGTGGGAGCTCTGAAAGAAAGCAAGAGAACCAGAAAGCCAGAAATCTTTTTGTAACCTAATTTCAGAAGTGATATCCCATCACTTCTGCTGGATTATATTGGTTGGAGCAAGTCACTAAGTTCAAATAACACACAAGGAGAGAGGATTATACAAGGCAAAAAATATCAGGATGCAGAAGTCATTGGAGGCCATTTTAGAGGCCCTCTGGCAGATAGGACTGGCATAGCCTCACTTTTATGGACTTTTCTGCTCAAAAAGGAGGAATATGGAAAGCCCAAAAAAGTGACTAGTCTGTAGCAGTTATAAAATCTAGCCAACCAAATGCTAGAAGTTCCTTAAATAATTGCCCATGGTTCTTGGCTCTGTCCTTTGGGCTCTTGATACTGCTCTCTGAGTTACCCTTCCTTTTTCATGAATGGCAGCATGCCTTTGCAGATTTGTAGTTTTCTCAGCTTGGCTCCTTCCAGTAGAATTTTGAGGGTCCCACAACCTCTTTTCCTTTCATACCGATCTACCCTTTTCATTATAAGCTGGCAGTGTTATGCTGATTAGTTCACTCAAAAACTTTGTTAACCTCCGTAAATTTCACTGGACTTCATCAAAATCAAGAACCCAGCTCTTTGAATGATACAGTTCAGAGAAGGAATATAAAGCCACAAGCAGAGAGGAAATATTTGAAATCATTCATCTGATAAAAGACTTGCATCCAGAATATATAAAGAAATATCAACTCTCATTAATAACAAACCAATTTAAAAATGGACAAAAAATGTGAACAGATATTTCACCAAAGAAGATATACAGATGACAAATAAACACATGGAAAAAGCTAACCATTATTAGTTATTAGGTAAGTACAAATTAAAACACTGGGATGCTACTATCCACATATTAAAATGTCTAAAATTAAAGTGACTGACCATAACAAGTGCTGGTGAGAAGGTGGAGCAGCTGGAATTCCCATAAAAATGATGGTGGGAAATGGTTCAATCACTTTGGAAAAAGTAAAAGTCTGGCAGTTTCTCAAATCGTTAAACACACACCTATCATCAGATTTAGCCATTGCAAAACTCCTATTTACCCAAGAGAAATGAAAGCATATATCCACACAAAGACTTTTACACAAATGTTTACAGAAACATTATTTTAATAACAAAAAAAGTGTAAACGACCCAAATACCCATCAACAGGTGAATGGATAAACAATTGGTGGTATATCCACACAGTAGAATACTACTAAACAATAAGAAAAGCGCTATTGATACACATACAATAGGCAAGAATCTTAAAATAATTAGGCTGAATGAAGAAAGCAAGGCAAAAAAAGAAAACACATTATATGATTCCACTTACATATAATACTAGAAAATGCAAGCAAATTTATAGTGACATAAAGCCAATGAATAGCTGCTTGGCGACAGTGGGAAAAGGATGGGGAATGATGGCAGGAAAGGGTTACAATAGGATTCCAGGACACTTTTGGAGGTGATGGATATATTTAATTTTGACTGAGTGACTGATAGTTTCATGAGCCTGGGATCTCCTTGCTGAAGTTTGCTGGCCTCAAGGGAAGCACAGATGACTTGGAACTTGAGACTTGATAGAGCTCTCAGAAGCCACATATCTAGTTCTCTGCTTGATGCTGGATTCATCTCCACAGCAGCCACCTCTTGATCCTCCAGCCTGTTCCCTGCTCTCTGCCAAGGCCAACCCATGTCCAGAATAGAAGCTTAGCAGTTGTTTAAATTTGCTGTTCTCTCCAATAGAAGCTTTAGGCTTCTTCTCAATCACAGTGATTTTTGTAACAGTTCACTAAGTCAATTGGGTATTTGGCAAGAAAATCATCTACTTTAACCTTAAGCCAGTTCAATTGTGGGCAGTGTTAGTTTCTGTAAGCTTTCGGACTCTAAATTCATAGATCCCTTTGGGAAACTAGTGGAAGGCATATTCCACTAGCATATAATAAATGGGAGTAGGATTATAGGACTTAACTGTCTTGGCAGGACATAGTCAGATGGACTGGTGGAGGAGGAATTATCTAAATTCCCTCCTTGAGCAGTACCAAGCCTTCTGGGAGCAGTACATAGGAAAGCTGGATGAAGGGCTTGAGGACACAAGGGGTTTGCCCCTGTGCAATGTTCCTTGTTCATTTTCCAGGCTTAGGAAGAGATGAGATGACATAAGAGTAAACAGTTTGGATTTTGGAGTCAAATCATCTGGATTTGCATCCCAGTGCTGACTTGGCAGTATTATGTCACATTAGTAATTGTCATTGTCACAAATTCTCTTTTAGGCTTGGGTGAGGCACCAACTTAGCACTGTTAATATATTGCAGTAATTAGTTAGGGGAGCTGCCAGATGACAGTGCTGGTTCCTTGGCTGAGAGATTAAATTTTCAGCTTTTTGGAAGACCTGTCATGCCTGGAAGACCACTAGAGAAGCTCTTGCTTGCCCCAGGTAGTCTCCACATCTGCTGCCAGGCAGCTGGACCCAAAACTTTAATTGGTATATAACAATCACACAGCTACTGTCATGAAAAATGAGAGGGAGAGGCAAGTCTTGTGACTAATCCAAATCACACTCCAAAAGATCTCCTGTAGGTTGCCAGCCCCCACATGCAGGGCCCAGTTCTGAATTTTCTCTATAATCCAACACCAAGCAGAGCACTCAGCATACAAATATGCAATAAGCATTGGACAGGGGTAAGTCCCACCTTCTCCCATACTTTGGACGCTGTCTCAGGCCACAGATAACAAGTGCCTTTTACTGTGTGGCATCGTGCCAAATGCTTTCAAAACAAGTTACAGAAAAAGTTTTAAGCCAGTTGCACTGCTTCAATTCTCCAGATGATCCTCCATTAAATGGATCTGAAAAGTAGGTGGCAGCGAACAAAGTCTATGTGACAGCAGAGGCCACATGTACATTCCACCCTATGCTGCCTCAAGCATGCTTGAAAATGTAAGATGCAAGCAAGTCCCCTCATCTGCCTCCTTCATTCTCAAGGAATTTGGAAGGTATGTACCTCCTTTTCTAGCCCCTAAAGTGCTCAGGATAAGGGAGTCACAATCCCCCACATCCAGCCCCACCTTAACATCCTGCGGAAACTACTAGAAAACCCACTCTAGGCTCTGAGGTCAGGCCTAACTCCATTTTGCACCATGGGCAAGAAAGCCATGGTGTGCAAGAGCCAGCTCAAATGGGCTGATTAGAGTTGATCATGTGCATCGCTACTCAACTCCTAATGAGTGGCTCAAAACTAGCCATATGGGAATATTTACACCAAGGGAATTGGTGAACACTACAAATCAGGGCTTTTCCTCTTCCCCTGGAGAGATGATTCTTACACATTTACCAGCATGCCACTATTTTGAAGATATAAACTCTTACCATTCTAAGACAATGCTCTCATCAGTGTGCAAACATTTTATACTGCTTTGAAAACTAGGAACATGTCAGATGGATTCATATGCTGCCTTTGGGAACCCAAACCTTTCAATTGCCTTGCTTTAAGTATTACAGCTGTCATCCTAGAATTTTTCATTTATCAGTAGAACCTTTAATCCACCTATAAAATATGATTCACATAATGAATCCAGGTATTTCACCCAGTGGTAAAATCCAAAAGCAATTAGCCTTTTTGTTTATTTCACATGGGAGTTAGACTAAAAGCTAAATGAACATGCAAAAAAGAGTCAGGCATTGGTCCAAATGTCTGAATGATGTACTAATTAAATTGTATAACAACACTGCTATCTTTATACATACACTTTATTACAGGTTGGGGAATCAGCTCAGGCCTTCCAAGTCAGCCTCTGAGAGAGCACTTCTTTAAAACTAGAGGAATAGTACAGGATATACTTTTGTAAAGAAGATACAGCTACAATTCAGAGAGAACAGATAAGACTTTGGATGAGATTGAAAAAGCTTCATTAATTTTTCTCCTCTCTCTGCTATGATATGATCTTAATCAGGGATAAGAGTTTAAAAGTCTGCTTATTCATGCATTCACAAAATAAACATGATGAAACTTGGGGTAGATGCTGGGGATAATATAAAATTAACAAGACCTGGCCCAGGCCCTCTAAAGTCCCCAGATAGCTCCAGCCTGGCAGGGAAGTGAATGTTTATGAGGAAGATGTCCCTAAATGTGACCTAGGATTCACAGGTTCCTCATGGGTCCAGGGGGGTATTGTTAACATCGCCAGGGAATGGGGATGGGGTTACCTAAGTGTGCTTGAGTGGATCTCTCATTTTGTTCATCCTAATCCAGAGGCTTCCATGAAGAGTTAATGAAATATACATTGTTGAAGTAGTCTGTTTGCAAAACTCCTGCTGTTTGCCACAAGGAAAACCAAGAAAGAATAGTAATAGCAAAAATATGCACTGAGGTTTTCCAGATGCCAGGCATGGTTTCAAGAGCTTTACATGTCCTGACACATGTAATCCTCACGGCAACACTAGGACGACTAGGTGAGCAAAGTGACTTTCACAAGGGACAGAGTCCAGATTTGAATCCAAGGGTCTGGTATGCCCCATCATACATCGTCTTTCTGGGACTGCACAGCTAAGTGCAAGTATGCCATCCCCGGTCTCACCCTACTTATCATTGCCTCGTCTCTGTATATTTATTTTCTTTAAGGAGACCGTCCAGTGCAGCTAAAGAGGAAGGGCACATAGATAAATAACATGAACCTTGGAGTCAGTTATGAGTCCTCCTCCCCGCCACATCACTAACTAAGCTGTGACCTCTAGACAAGTTGTCTCTACAGTCTCAGCTGCCACCACTGCCCATCTCAGGTCATGAAATCCAAGCCCCACTGAGCCACTCACAGTTTCCCTCATCATCAGGCCCTGCTTGATATCCAAACCTATGCAAGTTGTTTCTTCTCCCAAACAGAATCCCTTCCCCCCAACCATCACCACCCTGCCCCACCCGATCATAGCTGCTCACTCTCGGATATCTCTTCCCTCCAGGAAGCCCTGCCTCACCCCTCAACACTGAGTAGGCTCCTTGCTTGGATGCCTGGAGGACCCTGCCCTCATGCCCAGGTTAGCATTTATCATTTTTCACATGTTAGGTGTACCTGCCTGTAAGTCTCACCCCATGGTCCTGCACTTACTAACTAGGAGAACCTCAGAACCACCTAGGCAGTCTTCAATAGTGTTTCTCAAACCCACCCTAGAGACTCTAATTCAGAAGACCAGAACAGTGGTCCCAGAACACTGGATCTTTAAAAAGCTCCCAGGAGATTCTGATGTGCACCCAATTCAGTACTTACCTGACTATAAAGTACCTTGGATTATACACTTTTAAAGGCTGGGGTTGTGCATTTGCCCACAGGTGTATACCCACAGCTGAACATATAATTTAGCCCAGAGTAAGAGTCTGTTAGTATGTGTTAGTTGACTTACTGAATGTGTGAAGTTAATAAATCTCACATATCCTCAGTACTTTAATTTGTAAAATGGTATTATAACATCCTTCTACGATAATTCTTGTGACTACCTATAATAAAGAAAAGATGAAGGAGGAAATTACAATAAAGGAATTCCTCGTTCTAGTATTAAAGAACCTCTTTACTATCTGTTATCATGAAAACCCTCGTTAATGAGGCTCATGTTATCAAGTGTGCTTCAGAAAGAAGAAACAATCCTTTTTTAAGCAATCCATATGGTCATTCCACACTCTGTATGCTACATTGCAGGAAAAATAAGTTGTTTCAGGTATATTCCTCCAGTGACCCAGCTCCTCTTTAACACGGTATGCACCTGAAGATTTTATTTCAAGTTCATGAGAGCATACAATCCTGTCTTTGTCCTTCCCACTTGGCCACCCACTTTGCCAGGGTCAGCAGCCACTTACTAAAGGAGAGGCCCTGTCGGCTCAGAGGTTTTACCCGCTTTCCACAGACCTGCTTTAAATTCACCCAATGTGACACCTTTGGGAGCCAACACTTTTGAGATGCACAGCACTTTAATTGTCCCCCTAGAGGAGAAAGAGCCAGCATATTCCCAAGTTCTTTCTCCTTGTCGGGAAACAGACTAGCCTGAGAAGCAGAATTTTCACTCTCTCAGAAGAGCCCTGGGCAGTCTGTTCTAACCACTCCTAGAACCCCCTCACTGCCTTGTGAAAGGTTGGACCTTCTGGTAGCTTGACCTGATGTGGTCTGATGTGCATGAGGTTCCTACACATTCTCTTACAAGACCCTAGGAAATAAGCATGAAAGACACAATCAAGGCAGATAATTCCCATCCTTTTCAGGACACCATCCTAGCTGCTTGACAGAACTGGCAAAAAGCAAGTTCTACAAAAGAAAATCATGAATGCTCTGGGCTGCCACATGTGCCTCAGGAACCCAGGGTAGAGTTGGAAGCTTAGGGAAGATGTAGGGATCACTGATAAGTCCTCAAACATCGCCAGCCTGGGACATGAAAATAAGGTCTTCATGTTACAATGACTCTGAGTGCCCATCCTGCAGAGTGTTGGACATTCAAATTTTAACTAGGCTGCCCCAATCCCCAAGTATTTTCAGGGATCCCCAAAAAGGACTCACGCGGTTCCTAGATCTTTCTCTGTGCTTGTCTGTTGCCTCTGGCAGATGACATTACTCTAAACCACTGATTTTCTTCAACCAGGAAGAGCTGCTAGTTCATCACAATGTCTATTTGGTGGCTTCTCCAGCCATCTCAACTCCCCTTGCCCCAGTTCCATTCAAGAAGTGACACAAGCTTCTCTACTACTATTAGAAGAGCTCACTAGGACAAATCTGCCTCAGAGGTCCCAACCACATCTCACACATCAGGCACTGCAACAGTCACCTGGAGGGATCTCTTGACCTCTACTCACCTCTGAGTTGAGCACCCCACTCTCCCTATCCCCAAGACAGACCATTATCTCCCTTTCCCAATCCAAGCTCCTGACAAACTCCCAATGGAGGACCAGCTATTCACTTAAGGAGAAAGCTCACACACAGCCCAGAGGAGCCAGTTTTCCTCCAACACAATGCATGCTCTAGGTTAATCTACTGAAAGTAAATTTGAAAATTTGTGCTGAAGGGATTAGCAGGACCTAGGAGGCTATTGGGAGCCATGACCCAATGTCTTCAGACTGTACAACCTGCCCTCAGCTTTCTAGCTCTCTGCTTTATTTCTTACCACCCTCACTCACCCCATCCTGTCCTGTAGCCTCTGCCTTCTCAGGATCAGCAGCCTGTGCTGGGCTGGGCACTAATTCACCCCTGCTAACTCTCTCCAAAATAAGAGCCCCTCCTTCTGCCCCAACTGCCTCCAGCTGTAGCAGCACAGAACTGGGATGGACACAAATGGAAGAAGCATTGCTTAAAACACTGTTAAGAGGACAAAATGGGGCTAAGTGCAGTGCAATCTCAGCACTGCAATCTCAGCACTTTGGGAGGCCTGTAATCTCAGCACTTTGGGAGGCCAAAGTAGAAGGATTACTTGGAGCCAGGAGTTCAAGACCAGCCTGGGCAACATAGCAAGACTCTGTCTCTACAAAGAAACTAAAAATTAGCTGAGCATGGTGGCACACAGCTGGAGTCCCAGCTACTCAGGAGGCTAAGGCAAGAGGATCCCTTGAGTCCAGGAGTTAGAGGCTGCCATGAGCTATGATCACACCACTGCACTCCAGCCTGAGCAACAAAGCAAGACTCTATCTCTCCAAAATAAAAAATAAAAACCTACAATTTAAAACTACAGAATTTTTCCAAAGCTATTAAAACCATCTCAAATTGTTGTAAACTTTATAGTAAAAAGTCCTTGTAAATCAGTATATTTATCACTTGGTAAATTTAGTGAATTGGTCATTTGATGAACTTTGCAAAACAACTTATAAATGTTAAAATGTTGTCAACAGGGAAAATGACTTATATAATAGAATAATATATAAGTGTAACCTAAGAAAAATTCATAGAAAACTCAGAAAATTTAGTTATGTTCAAAATCTATGCATTTATTCAACAATATCACTGTATATCTCTTACGAGCCAAGTCCTGTTCTAGGCACTTGGGAAACATCAGTGAACAAAATACAGATTTTTGCCTCCATAGGATAATAAGCATATCAGTGCTATTGCACGTCAAAAGACAAAGAGTGCAACAGGAAAACAGAACCGTATAGCAGGATGAGGGAATCGGAAATGCAGGAGGGGAAATGGCAATTAGATGGATAATTCAGGAAGACTGTGTTGACTGAAGGTATTCAACAAAAACATTGAAATTGTTCATTGACAATATTCAGGGAAAAAAAAATCACATTCATTAAAAAAATGAAGAAAAATAATTCCCAAAATAAGTATAAAAGACAAATCAATATATTTGGTAGATTCAACAAACTGGACCTTTTTGCATTTGTACAATAAAATGACCCATTCTGGAGATTTTTCCTAAATGAACTCAAAGAAGGAGCTGATGACTCTATCTCTAGAACAAAATAGCCTGCAACTTCTAAAGGCATTTCTCTTACTAAGGGAAAAAAAGGTGAACTGTGCTACGCCAGCACCCAACTGCACCCATGAAATGCCAGTGAGCATTCCAAGTCACTAACGAGGTGCTCAGGGAGAGTTGGGGTGGTCCTTAGCATGGACCCTGAAAAAAAAGCAGGTTCGCATGAGCACAGAGAAAGCGAAGCCAGATAAGGAGCTCTTTGAGAAACAGAACTCCAGCTTATGCTTTCTTATACAAGGCCCAGCACAAAGGAATTGCTCAATATAAGTTTACTGAATAAGTGAATGGTAACAGAGGCGTTCTGCACAGGAGAAGGAAAGGAGGCAATGGGTGCGCAGAACACTGGCCTTGCTTCAGTAGAAGCAGGTATGTTGAACAGTGGGGAACAAGCCTTGGACAGGTAAGCCTGATTCTACCAGCTAGAAACCAGAGATGGAACGAGAGAGAGAGAAGTGGATCTTCTTCATCTAGGGGCTGCAGATCCCTAGAGCAGGGTTTATTAGGAACCTTATCAGAATGTAGATTCTGATGCAACAGGTTTAGGTTAGGGCCTGAGATTTCACATTTCTCAAACGCTCCCAGGTGATGCTGTTGCTGCTGGATCACAGTTGGAGGAGCAAGTCTCTAGAGAGTCCACGACAGGCTTTAAAGCTGTGTGACCCCCACTAAAATCATGCACAAAATGTTGTATTCTATACACATATCCATTTCTCTGTAGCGAGGGACCATAGTTTTCATTAGATTCACATAAGGAGTCAGTTATGGGTTAAATTGCATCCCCTCAAAGAGATGTGTTGAAGTCCTAACCCCCAGTGTCTGTGAATGTGACCTTATTTGAAAACAGATCCTTAACTGGATCTTTGCAGATACAAAGATCCAAATTAAGTTAAAATGAGGTCACTGAGGTGAGCACTAGTCCAGTATGACTCTTGTCATAATAAAGGGGAAAATTTTCGACACAGACACATAGAGAATGGCATGTGACAAGGGTGGCTGAGTTTGATACAGCTGCAAGCCAAGGAACACCAATTCTGGTGACTGCCAGCAAATTGCCAGAAGATATGAAGAGGCAAGAATTCTCCCTTACAGGTTTCAGAGGGAGCAAGGCCCTGCAGCACTGTGACCTCAGGCTTCTGGCCTCCAGAACTGCGAGACAACAAATTTCTGTTCTTTGAAGCCACAAAATCTGTAGTACGTTGTTACAGGCACCCTATGAAACTGTTAAAACAGAGACTAAAACACGCACACACACACAGAGAGACATACACACACTTTTAAGAATTATCATAAAAATACAAGGAGTCTTATAAGAATATAAGGGTGTGGTGGCTCATGCCTGTAATCCCAGCACTTTGGGAGGCCAAGGCAGGTGGATCACCTGAGGTCAGGAGTTCGAGACCAGCCTGGCCAACATGGTGAAACCCCACCTCTACTAAAAATACAAAAAATTAGCTGTGTGTGGTGGCACATGCCTGTAATCCCAGCTACTCAGGAAGCTGAGGCAGGAGAATCGCTTGAACCCAGGAGCAGACGCTGCAGTGAGCCGAGATCGCGCCATTGCACTCCAGCCTAGGTGACAGAGCGAGACTCTGTCTCCAAAAATAATAATAATAATAATATAAGAAGTCATTGATGATTTGGAGACCAAGGTTCACAGCTGTCACTGCCAACATGAAACCGCTATGCCTCCGCTTGAATTTCTTCCTCTTTTGAACCCGAAAAATGGCTTCTTTCCTAGTCAAAGCTCTTTCTCTGGGATCTTCAGGTTGTCTATCCCATTCGGCTTCTAGCAAGAGACACATTCTTTCTGGACTTCTGGACCCAAGGAAGGAATCCTTTGCGGAGCTGCTTTCTTCTTGCCATAGAAGGTAGAGAAACTGAAATATGGCTTTTCTTCCTCCCCCAGATTCCCCTTTGCCATTCTTTCTTTCTTCATCTTGGTCCACACAATCTGATTCCTCTTATTTATTCTTCTTCTGCTGCTGCTGTGAGGAGAGAGGCAGCCTTCTCTCTTTTGATGAGCAGACTTACAACCTTGACCTATTTATTTTTCTTGCTATGCTTCTTCCCTTGCCTTACCTGGATGCCGGATTCTCTGTATTGAGAGCCAAGACTCAGGTAATTTGCTGCATTTTTAGGGATTGCCCCTCCTGCCAGGACATTCCCAGTCCTCACTGGTGTCTGAGCTTTTAGGAACTCTGTTCCCTACATCTGTCATCAAGGTGGCTACAGCTCCCATCACACTTCTCATTTTCTGCACAGAAAGAAAAGAAAGCAGAAGGATAACTAGCATTTACTGAGCACCCAGTGCATAGTTTCATATACATTTTCCCTCTGAACTCTCATGTACACAATTGCATATTCAAAGTGAGAATCAGTATCATTACATCACTGATCCCATCTTCCAAATTAGTACACAAAGTTACAGAGCTCTCAAGGAGCAGAACCAAGAGCCTAATCCAGTACTATCCGCCTCCAAAACCCACGCTCTCCCTACCACTCAAGGCTACCAGCCTGAGGCTGAGCAAAACAGTTAAATTAGGAAAATAAAAGCAGTCAAGCCCAGTTCTGTCATTCCAGAATGTTGTCTTTAAGACAAATATTTTGGTGTCATGCAAACACAAGCACCATCTGTCTGTGTAGTGCTATCTGTCTGATCCACTTACTCTACCTGATGTAAAAACAACCACCATCAGCTATTCAACAGACAAAACAACCAAAGAGGCACTTTCCACTGGTTGTTATGGACACAGTCATGGCTTTAGCTTCTCCACAATAATCCTCAACTCTGAATTTGCAACACCCCAGGGTATTTTCAGTCACCGTAAGGGATTTTGAAAGATTCTCAAAAATTCTCAAAACCAAATTAGTGTCAATGTACTTTAAGTAATAAAGAGGCTCTGCACTCGACTTTTCAGAAGGCAGGGAGAAGGCTATATTGTGAAGCCCAGCAATGGTGAGAGGCTGTTAAAATGAGTACGAGGAGGAAGACAAGTCTGTGTCCTGTTTCTTCACTTGGGCAGCACTTTTCCCTCAAGAAACAGAAGAAAATGTCATTCTTGCTTATAAATAAGGATGAAGATCTTGATGTTCATATAGAATGTTTAGGGGAAAATAAACAAAAGCCTATGAAGATTTGTGGGTGAAAGGTAAAAGGACATGGAGCTAATTTTGTTTGGAGAAAGGAAAACTGGAAAGCAAGTCATTAGTAGTAGTAGTAGTAGTAGTAGTAGTAGTAGTAGTAGTAGTAGTA